>NC_063344.1:2621471-2647391 GCF_021869965.1 Rhincodon typus
TCTGAGGAAGGGTCACCGGACCCGAAACATTAACTCTGATTTTTCTCTTCACAGATGCTGCCAGACCTGCTGAGCTTTTCCAGCAACTTCTGTTTTAGTGCCTTCATTAAACTGTCTATGTACACCTCTCCAGAATTTGAAAGAGCCCAAGCTTAGCAAACAACACATCCTTATAGATTAGGATAGTTCCATATTCAATCCCTGCATTGAGTTAGATGATCAGGTCGTTGGTGTACATTGTGATACCATGAAACTGTTGGAGCCTCAATTATACATCACAATCATACTTATGAACAACTTAGATGATTGAATAGAAATCTCAATTAAAAACCAAAAGAACTGCAGGTACTGTAAATCAGAAACAAAAGTAAAAACTGCTGAAAAATCTTAGCAGGTCTGACAACATCTGTGGAAAGAAGTCAGAGTTAATGTTTCAGGTCCAGTGACTCAGAACTGATGGTAGCTAGGAAAATGTCAGTTTATATGCAGAAGATTGGGTGGGGGGGCAGTGGTAAGGAGTAAAAGATAGGTGGGGATAGAGCCGAAAGCGACAGAAGAACAATTGGACAGACAAAGGAGTAGATAGGAAACCGGTTAGGTGGGTGAATTGCTATTAATAGGGATAACAAAGTGTGGAGCTGGAGGAACACAGCAGGCCAGGCAGCATCAGAGGAGCAGAAAGGCTGACGTTTCGGGTCGGGACCCTTGTCAGAAATGGGGGAAGGGGAAGGGGGATCTGAAATAAATAGAGAGGAGGGGCGGGGTTGGGGAAGGTAGGTGGGATGGTGGTAGGTGAGTACAGGTAGGCAGTAATGGAGATTGGTCAGTGAGGTAGGAGGAGCGGATAGGTGGGAGAGAAGACAGACAGGTCAAGGAGGCGGGGATGACAGGGAGGGTTGGCCATGGGATGAGGCTGGGGTGGGAAGATTTTGACGCTAGTAAAGTCCACATTGAGACCACTGGATTGTAGGCTCCCAAGGGGGAATATGAGGTGCTACTCCTCCAGTTTCCGGGTGGCATCATTGTGACACTGGAGGAGGTCCAGGATGGATATGTCGTCCAAGGAGTGGGAGGTGTTGTCGTTTGTCGTGAACTGAGTGCAGGTGTTCTACAAAGTGGTCTCCAAGCCTCCACTTAGAACATAGAACAGTACAGCATAGTACAGGCCCTTCGGCCCACGATGTTGTGCTAAACTTTTACCCTAAACCTAAGGTCTATCTAACCTCCACCCCTACCTTATACTATATCCATATGCCTATCTAATAGCTGCTTAAATGCCCCGAATGAGGTCGACTCCACTACCCTCTCCAGCAATGCATTCCATGCCCCTACCACTCTGAGTAAAGGACCTAACCTCTGACGTCTCCCCTACATCTACCTGCACTCACTTTAAAACTATGCCCCCTCATAATAGCTACCTCCACCCTAGGAAAAAGTCTCTGGCTGGCCACTCTATCGATACCTCTGATCATTTTGTACACCTCTATCAAGTCACCTCTCATCCTTTCCCACTCAACCTTTCCTTGTAAGACCTTCCCTCCATTCCAGGCAACATCCTGGTAAATCTCCTCTGCACCTTTTCCAACGCTTCCACATCCTTCCTGTAATGAGGCGACCAGGACTGGACACAATTCTCCAGATGTGGATGAACCAGGCTTTTGTATAGCTGGGGCATAACTTCACGACTCTTGAACTCAATCCCTCTATTAATGAAAGCTAACACATCATATGCCTTCTTAACAACTCTATCCACCTGGGTGGCAGCTTTCAGAGAACTGTGGACATGAACCCCCAAGATCCCTCTGCTCCTCCACACTGCCAAGAATCCTTCCCTGAACCCTGTATTCTGCTTCCCAGTTTGTCCTTCCAAACTGAATCACCTCACACTTTTCAGGGTTAAACTCCTTCTGCCGCTTCTCAGCCCAGCTCTGCATCCTATCAATGTCCCTTTATAACCTAGAACAGCCCTCCACACTATCCACAACTTGACCCACCTTCGTATCATCCGCGAACTTACTAATTCACCCTTCCACTCCTACAAAATTATTTGCAAAAATCACAAATAGAAGAGGACCCAGAACAGATCCTTGTGATACACCACTCATAACTGAGCACCATGTTGAATATTTTCCGTCCACTACCACCCTTTGTCTTCTAAAGGTCAGCCAATTCTGAATCCAATCTGCCACATTTGCCCTGATCCCATGCCTCCTTACTTTCTGCATGAGCCTACCATGGGGAACCTTATCAAACACCTTACTTAAATCCATGTATACCACATCCACTGCTCTAGCTTCATCCACGTGTTTGGTCACCTCTTCAAAGAATTCAAAAAGGTTTGTGAGGCATGATCTACCCCTCACAAATCCATGCTGACTATCTCGAATCAAACTGTGCCTATCCAAATGGTCATAAATCCTCTCTTTCAGAGCCCTTTCCAATAATTTTGCCACCACTGAAGTAAGACTAACTGGCCTGTAATTTCCGGGGTTAGCCCTATTCCCTTCTTTGAACAAGGGAATGATGTTTGCTCTCTCCAATCTTCCGGCACTATACCCGTGGACTGTGAGGACGAAAAGATCATTGCCAAAGGCCCTGCGATCTCTTCCCTCGCTTCCCATAGAATCCTTGGATAAATCCCATCAGGCCAGGGGAACTTATCTATCTTCAAGTTCCTCAAAATTCCTAGTACATCTTCCTTACTAACATCCACCTCCTCTAGCCTACCAGCCTGTTTCACACTGTCCTCCTCTACAACTAGGTCCCTCTCAGTTGTGAATACCGAAGAAAAGTATTCATTAAGGATCTTTCCTATCTCTTCAGGCTCCGTGCACAAATTCCCTTTACAATCTTTGATCGGCCCTACCCTTTCTCTGGTCATTCTCTTATTCCTCACATACGTGTAAAAAGCCTTGGGGTTTTCCTTGATCCTATCTGCCAAGGTTTTCTCATGCCCCCTTATAGCTCTCCTAAGCCCTTTCTTCAGCTCCTTCCTGGCTAACTTGTAACCCTCTAGAGCCTTATCCGATCCTTGTTTCCTAAACCTTATGTAAGCATCCTTCTTCCTCTTAACCAGTCGTTCGACCTCTCTTGAGAACCAAGGCTCCCTCAATCGACCACATCTTGCCTGCCTGCTAGGGACAAACAAAGCGAGCACACACAGTATGCATTCCTTAAACAATCTCCACATTTCAATAGTGCTCTTCCCTGACAGCATCTGTTCCCATTTTATGTTACCCAGTTCTTGCCTAACAGAATTATAATTACCCTTCCCCCAATTATAAACCTTACCCTGCTGTATGTACCTATCCTTTTCCATGACTATTGTAAAAGTAACAGAGTTATGATCGCTACCGCCAAAATACTCTCCTACCAACAGGTCTAACACTTGGCCCGGTTCATTGCCAAGCACCAAATCCAAAGTGGCCTCACCTCGTGTTGGTCTATTTACATACTGTGTCAGGAATCCTTCCTGAACGCACTGGACAAAATCCGCTCCATCTAAACTATTACAACTAAAAAGTTTCCAATCAATATTTGAAAAGTTTAAGTCATCCACGACTACAACCCTGTGACTTTGCACCTTTCCAGTATCTGCCTCCCAATCCGCTCCTCCACTTCTCTGCAACTATTAGGGGGTCTGGAAAAAAAACCCCAACAAAGTGACTGCTCCTTTCTTGTTCTGGACCTCAACCCAAACTGACTCTGTAGACATATCACTCTCGAACTGCCTTTTAGTAGCTGCTATACTAGCCCTGACTAGCAATGCCACTCCACCGCCTCTTTTACCATCCTCCCTATTTCTTTTACAGCATCTAAATCCCAGAACTTCCAACAACCATTCCTGTCCCTGAGTTACCCAAGTTTCTGTAATGGCCACAACATCGTAGTTCCAAGTACTGACCCGTGCTCTAAGTTCATCTGCTTTATTTCTGATACTTCTAGCATTGAAGTATACACACTGTAAACCATCCCTGTGTCCACAATTATGCTCCATTGACCGCATTTCTTTATTAACAACCTCACTCCCTGTTGTGTCTGATGGAAGGCTGAATACCTCATCCTCTGAATCCCCACCCCCTGCCAATCTAGTTTAAACCGTCCCTTTAGCTCGAGCAATATTTGTGCCCTTCCGGTTCAGGTGCAACCCGTCCTTACTGTACAGGTCCCACCTTCCCCAGAATGTGCTCCAATTATCCACATAATGGAAGCCCTTGGAATCGCTTGGTCTCACTGATGTACAGGGGGCCACATCGGGAACAGTGCATGCAACAGACCACATTAGCGGATGTGTGGGTGAACATCTGTCTGATGTGGGAGGTTTTTTTGGGGCCTGGGATGGAGGCGAGGGGGGAGGTGTAGGGGCAGACATAGCACTTCCTGTGGTTGCAGGGAAAGGTGCCGGGAGTAGTGGGGCTAGTGGGCAGTGTGGAGCGGACGAGGGAGTCGCGGAGACAACAGTCCCTACGGAAGGCAGATAGGGGTGGGAAGGGAAATATATCCTTCGTTGTGGGGTCAGATTATTAGTTATTATTAATTTTTAATAGGGACTGTTAGTGGGAACAATGGATTTTGTGTAATAGCAGACTATGTAATAACAGTGACGCCCTCATCCCGGGAGTAAATAAAGAAAAAAAAACACGGACTGGTGGGTGGGGTTTGGGATAAGGCCGTGGGAGAGCTCAAGTCCTAAAATCGTTGAACTCAATATTGAGTCCAGAATGCTACAGTGTTCCCAAGCAGAAGATGAGGTGCTGTTCTTCTACCTTGTGCTGAGTTTAACTGGAGCACTGCAGCAAGCCTGAGACAGAGATGTTGGCCAGGCAACAGGGTAATGTATTCTGTCCACAAAAAAGACCTTGACCTTCCAGTTGCCTGCCACTTCAACAAACCATTCTGATCTCTGGCCAACATCTCTGGCTGACAAATATAAACAGGAGTGTCAGAGATTCTGTCCACTCTGACAGCTGGATTTAAGAAGTAGGACCAGTGTCAAGTACAATACACATGTAAACAAAGGGTGACTTGGTGACAGGACACCATTTTAAACCCTTGCAAACACATATAGAGACAGGCAAACAAAACAAAAATTAGTGTAATGGGTGGAGGAAATACAATTCAATAGCACTAGTCCACTGGGTTTGATAAGTTGCCCTTTTTGTTCCCTAACAGCTTCTGTTCTTTGATCCCCTTACTCCAAGGTTTTTACTTCTTTGCAGGAGGCACAGAGCAATTGGTACACTAATTACAAAGTCTCTTAGTTACTAGCCAAAGGCAACCACTTACAACAATTGGTGAGAAAAATTATTAATTTTCTTCAAGCTTCAGGTACTTTTACCTCCGAGAGCTGGAGACATAGAACTTGCTCTTTAAGCAGTACCATATCATTTACAACCACAAGCTGATCAGTTGCTCAAGAATCAGAAAATTGTCATCAGGCTGATAACCTTTGGGATCCACAACTGATCACAATTTCACAAACCAATCGGCCACCTGTTGCCAGCTGAATCTCACCCTGAATATACACTCTAGTGCCATTCCGTCTTATCTCACCTCCTTCACTGCCTGCAAAGCTGCAATGTAAACACAAACACAAATGAATTCAAGTAACTTTTTTTTAAAACAAGGGCAGGAATTCTTTCCAGTCCTTGGTTTTAAAACTGTCCTTTCCCCTTTTCATTCCACAATCCAAGAAAAAAAGAAAATTATACACTTTTTACATTATACAAAAACCTGATTAGAACACACCTCATGTAGTGTGAGCAGTTCTGGGCACCACACCTTAGAAAGTATACATTGGTCTCAGAAAGAGTAGAGTGTAAGTTTAATAGAATTATACTTGGACTTTAAGTGTTGGTTAGCAGGAATATCTATGACTTGGAATTTAGAAGAATGATTTGAATAAAATTTTAAAAGGTTTAAAGGGAAACAGGATAAATAAAGACAAACAATTTCTGCTGGTTGGGTTGTCTCAAAGATTAGCCCAAAGATTAGAACTAGACTCTTTTAGGAGTGAAGTTAGGAGACACTTCTATACATGAAAGGAAGAAGAAGTTTGGAACTATCTTCTACAAATAACAATCGCTGCTCAACCAATTGTAAATTTTTAATCTTAAATAGATAGATTTTCATGATTCAAAATCATTAAGGGGCATGAGGCCAAGGTGAGTAAGGGTGGAGCTAGGGTGAAGATCAGCCATGATATCATGGTAGACTAGGCCGAGGTGATAAATGGTCTATTTCTGTTCTGATGTTCCCAGAGCAACAATCAGTCTTCCATTATTGGGATTTGGATCCCAGGTTGACCACAAGAAATTAATCACCATTCTGACTCCAAACCATTAACCAGTGACTCCTATTGGAATCTGCATGTCTAAACGTGGAGTAAAGAAAATATTACACTCAATTGCACTTCCCAATGTCTTTCACCTTAATGACCACAAAATTAAACCTTTACAAAGAAGACATTTATTTCTCAGTAGATTGTTAATTCAAGGGAAGGTGGCAGCTGGACTGCTAATCCAGATACCCAAGTAATATTGTGGGTACCCGGGTTCAAATCCCGCCATGGCAGAAGATGGAATTTCAATTCAATAAAAATCTGAAATTAAGAGTCTAATGATGACCATTGTCAATTGTCAGTAAAATCTATCCAGTTCATTTATGTCCTTTGGTGGGGGGAAGGAAACTGCCATCCTTACCTGATCCTGCCTACATGTGACTCCAGACCCACTGCAATGTGGTTGACTCTTAACTGCCCTCTGGGTAATTAGGGATGAACAATAAATAGTGGCCTAGCCAGCGATGCTCTCATCCCATGAATGGATTTTTAAAATGTGAATTTTTGGCTTTTACAATATTCATACCATAATTAGTCCAGCCCACTGAGAAATTTCACAGTAAAACAATTGGATTGTCCAATAATTTCAATGATGTAAACACTTGAAGAATTTGCTGCTAAATAAATTATCTTAATCTGAATGAGTTAAATGACTTTGAATTCAGTGTGGACCACATATGTATTACAAATGTCCATGCTAACAGTACATATGTCTTGTTATCCAGATGTATTGTTTGTGAAAGTCCTGCAACGGTCTTAGCTGTGCATAGTCAAACTGTTCAGATCCCACCATGCCCAAGGGGTTGGAAGTCCTTGTGGATAGGCTATTCCTTTGTAATGGTATGTACACAAACAACAGCTTGTATTTTTATACAGTGCCTTTACTGCAAGTAATCCTAAGACCTTCACAGAGAAATTACAACATAGAAATTTTGACAGCCTCGAAGGAAGGTAATAGGGCACATAAGCAAGACTTTGGTTAAAGGTGTAGATTTTAAGGAGCAACTTAAAGCAATGTGAGGAAGATATCAGAAATAAACTTGAGGGACAGGATTAATCAATGCTTGGAAAGGCAGGGATTGATCAGGGATAATCAGCAGATTTGTTAGAAGGAGATCCTGTCTACTTCAATTGAGTTTTTTTGAAAAGATAATTAAATATATTGAGGAGGGTAGTGCAGTTAATGGAGTTTACATGGACTTCAGTAGGCCTTTGACAAGGTCCCACATGAAAGGCAAGTCCAAAGGTTACAGCCAATTGGATACAAAAGTGGCTTGCAAACAATAGGAAAAGACTGATGGTGGAAGGATGATTTTTTGATTGGAAGCCTGTGACCATCAGTCGATCTCGGGGATCGATGCTGGGCCCCTTGCTGTTTGTTATGTACATTAACATCTTGGATGCGAATATAGAAGATATAATTAGTAAGTCCACAGATGACAGAAGATTGGTAGTGTTGTTGATAGTGAGGAGGATGGTCTCCAGCTACAGTATGATATTGATCAGCTGGTAAATTGGGCACAGCAATGGCAGATGAAATTTGAATCTGATAAAAGCAAGGTGATGCATTTTGGAAGGTCTAATAAGAAAAGGACATACACAATGAATGGTAGGTGCCCAGGAAGTACCGAGGAACAAAGAAATCTTAGTGCACAAGTCCATAGATCCCTGAAGATGTCAGCACAATTAGATGGGCTGGTGAAGAAGACATATGCCTGCTTGCTCTTCATTAGCCAGGGCGTAGAGTATAGGAGCAAGGAAGTCTTGTTACAACTTTATAAAACATTGGTTAGGCCACAGATGGAATTCTGGGTGCAGTTCTGGTCGCCACCCTATCGGAAGACATGATTGCACTGGAGAGGGTGCAGAGGAGGTTCATCAGGATGTTGCTTGGGATGAAAAGTCTCAGTTACGAGGAAAGACTGGACAGACTAAATTTGTTTTCCACTGATCAAAGGAGGCTGAGGTGAAATCTGATTGAGTTGTACAAAATTAGAGGCAATGACTTGGTAGTTTGTGAGAATCTCATCCCAGTGATGAGGAGGTGCCAATGTTGGATTTGGATGGATGAGACTATAACGTGGTTTCATGTGATTTCTGATCTTATCCCGATGGCAGACGAGTTTAAGACCAGAGGACATTAGTTTAAGGTAAGGAGTAAGTGGTTTAAAGGGAATCTGTGGGAAAAGTAAATTCACCCAGAGGGTGGCAGAAATACAGAACATGCTGCCCAATGGGTGGTGGAGGCAAGGTACTCTCAATATTTAAGAAGCATCTGGATGAACAATTAAAATGCCAGCAGGCTACAGTCTAAGTGCTGGATAGTTTGGTAAAACAATTAAAATTGAGGATACTCAAGAGCTCAGAATTGGAGAAATACAGTGACAATGGAATTCGGTGAGCGTTCACTATCACAAAAAGTCAGAGACAGCAATGGAGGATTATTGTGACCATGAGAATTCATGTTAGGAAAGGGGATACAGACAAAAGTTGAGTCAAACTTCAGTGCTTTTTTTTAAAACCAACGTATGTTCTTTTTTCACTTCAAATCCAGCACAGAAGCTCAGGTGCAGAGGGATCAGGCCAAGCACTGGCTTCACCTGGCTCCTGTTTAGAAGAATTTCGTGTTGCCCCCTTTATTGAATGTCATGGACGGGGAACTTGCAGCTATTATGTAAATACTTACAGTTTTTGGCTGGCGACGTTAGATCCCTCACAGATGTTCAGGTATGAAAACAGCACCATAAAAATGTTTAATATGGTTTTTACATATGAATATGTCTTCCACCTCATGTGATGTTTATTTTTATTTTAGAAATAACTCAGTGAATGTAAAGCAGGCTGCTAATTCTCCATCGACCTTTCTTTAAATGTATTTTTACATGGGATATGGGCATTGCTAGCAAAGCCAGTATATTTTCCAATTCCTAATTGCCTTTGAGAAGGTGAAAAGGAACTGCTTTCTTGTACTTCTACAGTCCACGCAGAGTAGTCTTTTTACAATATGTTCCAAGGGAGAAATCCCATGATATTAATCAAAAAGCAGTGAAGGAATACAGATTCCCAACAAGTTCTGTTTCAGCATGGTGTGTGGATTAAAGAGGAACTTGCAGGTGCTGGTTTTTCCACATGCCCAATACCATCACGTTTCTAGGTGATAAATGTAGTTGAAATCATGTAAATAGTGCACAATGCAACCATCATACACTAATGATGAAGAAAATGAACCTTTAAAGTGATTTGTGGGGTGCCAATTAAGTGGGGTCCTTTGTCCCAGATAATGATGACCTTCTTGATTGTTATTGGAGCAGAAGCCATCCAGGCAAGTGGAAGCTGTTACATCAGACCTCTGACTTATGCCTTGTAAATGATGGGAAAGCTTGAGACAGGATTGAGCTATTCAATGAAAAATATTCAGCCCTTCACCTGCTTCGTATTGAGTAATTATGCGGCTGGTCCAGTTACATAAAACAACTTATTAGAGGCATACTCACACTACGATACCTGCAGTAGCTGTCTTAAAAACTCCAATATTTTGGTGATATGTGGAAACGGGTTGAAGGCCAACAAAAAATTGAACAAAAGGAGAATCTCTCCCCCTTCATTTTCTGTGAGCACAGCTGTAGAAATCTGAAAATAAGGCATTCAGCACCAAGAGGATAGCTAATTTCGTTTTGATTAGAATGCAAGTTATTTCAAGATAAAAGAAATTTCCAGTCCTGCTATTTATAAAATAAGGCTGAAATTCACTCTTAAACTGAAATACTAGGCCAGTGCAGTGCAGCGCAGAATCCCAGAATACCAGAACACTGTTTCTGGCACTCGACACATGAGAAACTGTTACTCATGACAGCAAGCTGCAAAGTCTTTGTTGTTAAAGATGTTCCAGTTTCAGTTTTACACTGACACAAAATCAGGGGCACATGGCTTAACGTGGTGCCATGAGCAAGGAGGGGCTTCACTGAATTAGCACATCGATCTTTCCACACATGATAGGAACATCCAGAAAAAAATCTAGAAGGTTCTTGAAGACCAGGTCAAGGTAAGAATTAATTTCAGGATTAAGACTCCAACTCATATCATATATCCCAAAAGTCTGTTATCCAGTTAAATGGAAGATGTTGCAACAAAGGGCGTGAGTGTAACTTTTCCAAACAGAAACGGTCAAAGTGGGTACTGCCTCAATTAAAGCCTTTAGGCAGGATTTTTTGGGCAAGAGGAAGGACCATGCCATTGACGCATTGCTAGATGAAGAACACAGGTATGAAGCCATTGTGGCAGGCCAGCAATTAAGTATTTTAAGTGCAAGCAACACTTTACTACAGTTAGCAAAGCAGACCAAAACAAGAAAACTCGTGACACACACAATTTGCACAACTACCCAAAAGTCATCCAGCTTTTCTTAATATCTGTAAAGCATGTAGCATCAGGAGATACTATCATAGAATCACAGAATCCCCTACAGTGTGGAAGCAGGGTATTCAGCTCATCAAGTCCGTGCTGACCCTCTGAAGAGCATCCCACCCAGACCCACCCCCCACACTATCCCTGTAACCCCACACTTCCCTGCACATCCCTAGACACTATGGGCAATTTACCATGGCTCATCCACCTAGTCTGTGCATCCCTGGACACTAGGGGCAATTTAGCTTGGCCAATCCATCTAACCTGCACATCTTTAGACTGGAGGGAGGAAACGTAAGCACCCAGAGGAAAACCACAGAGATAGGGAGAAGGTGTGAACTCCATACAAACAGTCACTCAACGGTGGAGTCAAACCTGGACCCTGGGGCTGTGAGGTAACAGTGCTAAGCACTGAGCCACTGTGCTGCCCAAACTGGGCACGCATGTGCAGGAAATCCAGTTCCAAAGATTAAGCAAAACCCCAGAACAAAACAACGGTGACCAACAAGACAGTACAACACCACAACAGCAAGGAAAGTACCAAGAATGTGCACAAATCGAAACATATCATTCAGAAGCAGCCAAGCAAAAGGCAAATTTTAAAAGATTACCATCTTTCCATATTGTTAACTTCATACACATTACTGATGGTATGAGCTGATTATTTAGTCTTAGAACCATCAACATCAATATGCACTGAAAAGGCTGATCAGTTTTTATAGGAAGGATGTTGTTAAACTTGAGAGGGTGCAGAAAGGATTTACAAGGATGTTACTGGGACTGGAGGGTTTGAGATATAGGTTGAACAGGCTGGGTTTTTTTTCCTCTGGAGAGTCAGAAACTAAGGAGTGTCTTTATGGAGGTTTATAAAATCATGAGGAGCATGGATATCTTTACCTCGTGTGTGGGGAGTCCAACCTGGTAATACTCTCTTCCAACCTCTTTCGTCAGGCATAAGATACAAAAGCTTGAATGCACACACCAACAGTTCTTTAAACTCTGGTGTCTGTTGAGCTGGATTATCTCACTTCCGGTTTTCCTTCGCAATGGAGTGTACATGGGGTCAAGCTCTATGTGTTTATTGACGGCTTTCTTAGTGGAGTACCAGGCTTCTAGGAATTCCCATGCTTGTCTCTGCTTGCCTTATGATGCTTATGCTAAATATAGATTTAGAATAAAAACTTCAGAAAGTCTTTTGCTACCTTGTTCAATGTATGAATATTAGTGTATAAGGAATAGCTGGTTAAGTGAGAGGGAAAAGTTCAAGTTAGTGGAGAACAATGTGGGAAGAAGGGAAATTATTCACCTTGGTTAGGAGAATAAAAGGAAGCATATTATCTAAATAATGACAGATTGTAAACATCCTAAAATTAAGGTGCAAAAGGATCTGTGTAAACTTGCACACGAATACAGAAGGATGGTACACAGGTACAGCAAGGAATTAGAAAAGCTGATAGAATGTTTTCATTTACCTTGGGGGGAGTTCAATATAAAAATAGGGATGTTAATTTTCAATTAGACAGGGTGGCAGTGATGCCACATCTGCAGTACTGTGCATAATAATAGTCATCTTATTTAAGGAAGGATGTAAATGCTATGTAAAATCAGAGGATTTTTACCACACTAGAACATAGAACATAGAACAGTACAGCACCGTACTGGCCCTTCGGCACACAACGTTGTGCTGACCTATTATCCTATTAAGATCAATCTACTCTGCATACCCTACATCTTACTGTCCTCCATGTGCCTATCCAAGAGTTGCTTAAAAGTCGCTAATGTATCTGACTCCACTACCACTGCCAGCAGCGTATTCCACACATCCCGCATTCTCTGTGTAAAGAACCAACCTCTGACATCTCCCCTATACTTTCCTCCAATCACCTTAAAATTATGCCCCCTCATAATTCCGCCCTGGGAAACAGTCTCCGACTATCCACTCTATCCATGCCTCTCATCATCTTGTAAACCTCGATCAAGTCACCTCTCATCCTTCTTCACTCCAATGAGAAAAGCCCTAGCTCCCTCAACCTTTCCTCATATGACCTGCCCTCCAGTCCAGGCAGCATCCTGGTAAATTTCCTCTGCACCCTCTCTAAAGCTTCCACATCTTTCCTATAATGAGGTGACCAGAACTGAACACAATATTCCAAGTGTGGTCTAACCAGAGTTTTATAGAGCTGCAGCATAACCTCATGTCTCTTAAACTCAATTCCCCTGCCAATGAAAACTAACACACCATACGCCTTCTTTACAACCCTATCAACTTGGGTAGCAACTCTGAGGGATCTATGGACATGGACCCCAAGATCCCTCTGTTCCTCCACACTGCCGAGAACCCTGCCATTAATCCTGCATTCAAATTCGACCTTCCAAAATGAATCACTTCACACTTTCCTGGGTTGAATTCCATCCGCTACTTCTTTGCCCAGCTCTGCATCCTGTCACTGTCCCGTTGCAACCTACAACAGCCCTCCACGCCGTCCACAACTCCTCCAACCTTCGTGTCGTCAGCAAACTTACTAAGCCACCCTTCCACTTCCTCATCCAAGTCATTTATAAAGACCACAAAGAGCAGAGGTCCCAGAACAGATCCCTACAGAACACCACTGGTCACCAAGCTCCAGGCTGAATACCTTCCATCTACTACCACCCTCTGTCTTCTATTGGACAGCCAGTTTTGTATCCAGACAGCCAAATTTCCCTGGATCCCATGCGTCCTTACTTTCTGAATGAGCCTACCATGTGGAACCTTATCAAATGCCTTGCTAAAATCCATATACACCACATCCACTGCTCTACCTTCATCGATGTGTTTTGACACATCCTCAAAGAATTCAATAAGGCTTGTTAGGCATTGCCTGCCCCTCTCAAAGGCATGTTGACTATTTTTAATCAAACTGTGCTTTTCCAAATAATCATAAATACCATATCTCAAAATCCTCTCCAATAATTTGCCCACCACAGAAGAAAGACTGACCAGTCTGTAATTTCTAGGATTATCCCTATTCCCTTTCTTGAACAAAGGAATGACATTTGCCACCCTCCAATCTTCAGGTGGTACTCCAGTGGACAGTGAGGTGGCAAAGATCATTGCTAAAGGGACAGCAATCTCTTATCTCGCTTCCTATAGTAACCTTGAGTATATCCCGTCCGGCCCAGGGGACTTATCTATCCTCATGTTTTTCAAAATTTCTAGCACATCCTCCTTCCTAACGTCAACCTGTTCGAGCATATCTGCCTGTTTCATGCTGTCCTCACAAACGTCAAGGTCCCTCTCACTGGTGAATTCTAAAGCAAAGTATTCATTAAAGACCTCCCCTACCTCCTCTGACTCCGCACACAAGTTCCCTCCACTATCCCTGATTGGCCCTACCCTCACTCTGGCCATCCTCTTGTTCCTCACATAAGCATAGAAAGCCTTAGGGTTTTCCTTGATCCTACCTGTCAAGGTTTGCTCACATCCCCTTCTAGCTCTCCTAAGTCCATTCTTCAGTTCCTTCCTGGCTACCTTGTAGACCTCTAGAGCCCTGTCCGATCCTTGCTCAACCTTAAGTAAGCTTCCTTCTTCCTCTTGACTAGGTGTTCTACATGTCTTGTCATCCTTCACCTTACCATCCCTTCCTTGCCTCAGTGGGACAAACCTATCCAGTACCTGTAGCAAATGCTCACTAAACAGCCTCCACATTTCTATCGTGCATTTCCCTGAGAACATCTGATCCCAATTGGTGTTCCGTAGCTCTTGCCTAATATCATTGTAATTCCCCCTCCCCCAATTAAATACTTTCCCATACTGTCTGCTCCTATCCCTCTCCATGACAATAGTAAAGGTCAGGGAGTTGTGATCACTATAACCGAAATGCTCTCCCACTGGGAGATCTGACACCTGACCTGGTTTGTTGCCAAGCACCAAATCCAATATGGCCTCCCCTCTAGTCAGCCTATCTACATATTGAGTCAGAAATCCTTCCTGGACACACCTGACAAACTCTGCTCCATCCAAACTATTTGCACTTAGGAGGTTCCAGTCTATATTAGGGAAGTTGGACTCGCCCATGACAACAACCCTATTACTTCTGCACCTTTCCAAAATCTGTCTGCCAATCTGTTCCTCAGCGTCTCTGTTGCTATTGGGGGGTGTCTATAAAAAACTCCCAATAAAGTGACTGCTCCTTTCCTGTTTCTGACTTCCACCATACTGACTCAGTAGACAAACCCTTCTCAACAACCTCCCTCTCTGCAGCTGTTATACCATCCCTGATTAGCAATGCCACTCCCCCACCTCTTTTACCTCCTTCCCTATTTCTTTTGAAACATCTATACCTCGGAACATCAACAACCATTCCTGCCTCTGTGTTATCCAAGTCTCCGTAATGGCCACAACATTGTAGTTCCAAGTATTGATCCATGCTCTAACTTCATCACCCTTATTCCTGACACTTCTTGCATTGAAGCAGACGCACCTCAACCCGTCACACTGACCGCAACAATGCCCTATCAACTGCTTATCCTTCCTCATAGATTCTCTGCTTGCTCTATCTGTCTGTACACTGGCTACCCCATCCTCTGATCTGTACCTCCGGTTCCCATCCCCCTGCCAAACTAGTTTAAACCCTCCCGAAGAGCTCTAGCAAACCTCCCACCCAGAATATTGGTGCCCCTCCAGTTCAGGTGCAACCTGTCCTTCTTGTACAGGTCCCACCTTCCCCAGAAGGTATACTCATGATCCACAAACCTGAAGCCCTCCCTCCTACACCAGCTCTGTAGCCACGTGTACAGCTGCACTCTCTCTCTGTTTCTAGCCTCACTAGCCCATGGCACCAGTAGTAATCCTGAGATTACTACTCTACTCGTCCTGGCCTTCAACTTCCATCCTAACTCCCTATATTCACTTTTCAGGTCCTCATCCCGTTTCCTAGCTATGTCATTGGTACCGATGTGTACCACGACTTCTGGCTGCTCTCCCACCCCCTTAAGAATCCTGAAGACTCGATCCAAGACATCCCTGACCCTGTCACCCGGGAGGCAACATACCATCCGGGAGTCTTGCTCGGTACCACAGAATCTCCTGTCTGTTCCCCTAACCAGTGAATCTCCTATCATTATTGCTCTCCTAACCAGAGACCTGGCCGCTATGGCTTTCCCCGGTAGGTCGTCACCCCCAACAGTATCCAAAGCGGTATACTTATTATTGAGGGGAACGGTGACAGGGGATCCCTGCACTGTCTACCTATTTCCTTTCCCCTTCCTGACAGTCACCCAGCTACCTTTGTCCTGTACCTTGGGTGTGACCACCTCCCTATAACTCCTCTCTGTCATCCCCTCAGCCTCACAAATGATCTGGAGTTCATCCAGCTCCCTTCTCCAGGTCTGTGAGGAGCTGGAGTTGGGTGCACTTCTCGCAGGTGAGGACACCAATACCTCCTACATTCCTACAAGAGGAGCATGCAACTGCCCTAGCTTCCATTCCCTCTACTCTAGATTGCCAAAAGAATAAAGAAAAAATACTTAACTTACCTTACCGATCCTCCACACAGTCTTTTTTTTTTGGTTAGAGGAGGAGGATGGGTGGGAGACACTACATGTGTAGTGTTTTGGGTTTAGACAATGCCCGAATATATTAGTTCCTTCCTGGCTCGTGCTCTCACCACTCCAACCGCTCGTATCAAGTAGGCCGCTGTCTCACAAGGTAAGTTTTTATAAGGAAAACCTTAACTTCCCGACTGCCCCCTGGCTCGCGCTCTCACCACTCCTGCTGCTGAAATCAAGAAGGCCTCCTCCTCCAACTTCTCACCTGATCGGCTCTCCATAATGATCAGACTGTGCAGCATGCAGCATCATACCTATATCTTGGTAGCCATTCGGCTGAGGACTGCAGTGTTCTTCCAGTGCACCCCAGACAGAAAGGTTACTAATATGTAAAAGTGTTGTCATACGAGGAAAAGTTGGAGAGGCTGGGCTTGCATCACTGGAATTTAGATGCGTAAGAGATGACTGATTTAAAAATATATGATCCTGAAGGGTCTCAACAGAGTAGATGTGGAGAGGATGTTTCGTTTTGGATGTCTCCTTAATGGGAGAATCTAGAAATACGGATGACTTTAAAAATCATCAGGTGCCCATTTAAAACAGAGGTTAGGTGGAACACTTTCTTTAAGGTGGTTGCATGTCTTTGGAACTATCTTCCTACATAGGTGTGGAACCAGAGTCCTTGAATATTTTTAAAGAAAAGGTAGATAGGTTCTTGTTAAGCAAGACAGTGAAAAGTTATTAGGAGTAGACAGGTTACAATCAGATCAGCCACAATCTTATTGATTGGGAAAGCAGGTTCAAGCGGTTGAATGACCTACTCTTGCTCCTATTTTGTACGTTCTTAAGTACATAAAGTTACACCATAAGTTGCCAATGACACTAAATGTTTTGCAAACATTGGGCAAATTTGCCAGGTTTGATCTCACAGTGGGGTGGTCATTGATGAAGCATCCAAAGGTCACACAAAACAAACTTAAACCCTGTTGTTTTTAGCAGCCTATTTTGGGTATAGAATGGAAATATTTATGGCTCAACCACCAACTATATGAAGAAAAGATGAGTCTTTTCTATGTGGTTTCTAAACATTTCCACACAAGGACCCTCTTTGAAATACTGAAACACTTGGTGACTCTATGGAAGTATTGACACTGGTCCAAGGACTCCCTGTTTTATCTAAGAAACCGTGCACAAAGTACACTGTCCCATTATGTTCAGAAAATGTTTTCTTTGCTATGTGCAACAACAGATATAATAGACTAAGTAAATAGAAAACATACGGATTATGCAATTCACATGACACATTATATGAATAACTGACCCCAATAACTTGTGACTTAGAAACCAACTCAGTTTGAAAACTTATATTTTGTTCAAACAAAATTGCAATAAAGGAACCACATTAGGGCTGAAATTCACCATTACAAAGAATGCAAATTGTTTAGATGCAAAATGAGACTAATCACACTGCAACAGAAAACTGTTATTTCATATATATAATAGATCACCAATCCAGTACCATCCATTGTATGTCCTTAAGTTTGAAATTAATTCATCATTAGATCTTAAAAAAAATTGACAAGTGACTGAGACTTAGAAAACTTAACCTGGTTCTCAAAAAAAATCATAGTACTTAAAGTATTTTGGGATTTCTATTATCAATATATTGTACTTCTATCAGATTTAAACTGTCTCAAAATAATTGAGTAACTGGAAATAGCTAAACATACTGTGATGCATTGTTGTTTGCAACATACATCAAAGCCAGCACAGAAGATGGTTGTGGTTGTCAAAGTTAAATATCTCATTTAAGTGTCCTAGGCACAAGCATCTTCAACTGCTTTGTCAAGTGTTCCCTCAGATGATTGCTTAATTTTTTGGCAGCATTTGCAAAATCTGAGATACTGAAGCACTCAACTTCCATACGCAGCAAGACCTGGGCAACATTTGTGCCATTCAAGTGCCAGGCAATTTCAATCTTCAACAAAAGAGAGAATCTAAACATCACCCTTAACATTCAATGGCATTACCATCATGAATCACCCATTATCAACAACCTGGTGGTTACCATTGACAAGAAACTGAAGGAGACCAGCCATATAATTCCGGTGGTAACAAGTGTAGGTCGAAACTAGGAATTCTGAATCGGAGTCATAGAAGCCCTTCAGTCTGGAAGCAGGCCATTCAACCCAATATGTCTACACTGGCTCTCTGAAGAGCATCCCACCCAGACTCACCTCCCCTAACCTATTCCTGTAACCCTGCATTTCCCATGGCCAATCCACCTAACCTGCACATCCCTGGACACTATGGGAAATTTAGCACGGCCAGTCCACCTAACCTACACATTTTTGGACTGTGGGAAGAAACCGGAGCATCTGGAGGAAACCCAAACAGACACAGGGAGAATGTACAAACTCCACACAGACAGGTGCCTGTGGCTGGAATTGGACCCGGGTCCTGTCCTTTCTATCTAATGCCTGTCCACCATCTATAAAGCACAAGTCAGCGATCCTCCTGAAGTTGAATTTCAGTCCTAACGTGTTTCCTTTTCTGTAAAAATACTCGGGTTTTGTTTTGCATTAAAATGTGTGCCATCTACATGATGCTGTGCTGCAACTCACCAATGGACATTAGACAACACCTTACATAGAAACATAGAAGATAGGAGTAGGAGGAGGCTATTCAGCCCTTTGAAACTGCTCCGCCATTCTTCACAAGCATGGCTGATCATCCAACTCAATAGCCTAATCCTGCTATCTCCCCATAACCTTTGATCCCATTCGCCCCAAGTGCAATATCTAGTCGCCTCTCGAATACATTCAATGTTTTGAACCTGCAACCTCAATCAGCTAGAAGGACAAGGGCAGATGCATGGGAACACCCCCACCTGGAAAATCCCCTCCAAGCCCCGCACCATCCTAATTTGGAACCATATTATATAAACAATTTGGGTGAAAATATAGGAAGCATGGTTAGTAAGTTTGCAGATGACACCAAAATTGGTGGTATAGTAGTGAAGATGGTTATCTAGATTACAATGGGATCTTGATCAACTGGGCCAATAGGTCAAGGAGTGGCAGGTGGAGTTTAATTAAGATAAATGTCAGAAATTGTATTTTGGTAAGAAAAACAAGGGCAAGACTTAGCCAGTTAAGAGTAGGTCCCTGTGGCGTGTTGCTGAATGGAGGGACCTGGAGGGCAGGTACATAGTTCCTTAAAAGTGGCATCAAAGATAGACAAGATGGTAAAGAAGGTGTTTGGCATGCTTGCCTTCATTGCTTTGACCATGGAGTAAAGGAGTTGGAACATCATGATGTTGTTCTACAGAACGGTAGTGAGGCTACATTTGGAGTACTGCATACAGTTCTAGTTGCCCTGCTGTAGGAAGGATATTATTAAATTAGACGTAGTGCAGAAAAGATTTACCAGGATATTACCAGGAGGGTTTGAGAAGAGGCTGGGACTTTTTTTTACTGGAGTATAGGAGATTGAGGGGTGACCTTAGAGGTTTATAGAATCATGAAAGGCATAGATAAGATGAATAGCATCTATTCCCTAGGTAGAGGAGTTCAAAACTAGAGGCCATATTTTTAGGGTGAGAGGAGAAAGATTTAAAAGGAATATGAGGGACAACTTTTTTCATACAAAGGTTGGTTTGTTTGTGGAATGAACTGCCAGAGAAAGTGGTAGATGCAGGTACAGTTACAAATTTAAAAAGACATTTGGACAGGTACATGAATGGGAAAAATTTAGAGGGATATGGACTAAACGCAAGCAAATAGGATTGGTTCAGTTTGGGAAACTTGGTTGGAAACATAGAAGAGTTGAACCAAAGGGTCTGTTTCCAAGCTGTATGATTCTATGACACTGTTCCTTCACTGTCATTGAGTCAACATCCTGAAACTCCCTTTTTGCCATCACTGTAGGAAGCCCACTGCAACAGTTAAAGACGACAGTTCACCCCCTCCTTCTCCAGTATAATTAAGGCTGGGCAACAAATGCTGGCTTCTCTAGCTATGCTCACGTTCAACAAACAAAAAAAAACACTCAAATGAACATCAGTTGAGATTAACCATATTTGCTGTTAAGGGATATATGGCAACAACAACATTAAAGGTTAAAATACTTTGTCCTGCTATCCTCCACTGATAATTTTATGCCACAATTTGCTGAGGAAATAATTGAGAATATGTCTCAGTGACCTTAGTGGCAAATCATAAGCAGTATGGCCAGTGGCCACAGTAAAAACCCACTGAGCAATGATGCCATCTGATCCAAAAGTATTAGGAGTACTCGGTTGAGCTAAACCATGAGGATTGTTTTAGCATTTGGTTAGTTCAATCACTGATTCGACAACACCCCTTCCTCCCTACTTTCATTCTCTTGAATGTATATTCATGCAGATCTTTTAGCTTTCAGATGTCCTAGATATCTATAATCTGTGTCATTTCTGCTCAGAATTTAATAAGATGGTAAAACATTAAGCAGAATTCTTCCAGCCCCTGAATGACCAAGGCAATGGCAAGACAGTTAAGAGAACAGGCCAAGAATGGGAAAATCAGATTCTTGACATTGAGATAAAAATCCGATTGAACACAATGTTTCAACAGCTTCACGAGAATCTCACCAGTGAGCAATGAGGGGCCTATTTGCGTATATAGACATCTCATTATTACTTAATTTTGCTTCATTTAAATACAGGTTATGTTTTTTCCTCCAACATGAAAGTCAGAGCAGTTACCTAAGGGCTATGTGTCTCACCTCAGCATCCATCTTGGCCAGCATTCCAATATCACAGAACACGATCCCTGTGCAGCAATTGTCTGCAGAAGTTGATATTCAGCAAAGCAACGGTCTCATCAGCTCCATGGCACAGCATTCAGAATTTATAGCCTTACAAATTCTGTCTTGGCATGTCTTTTCTGGCATTAGAAAACCAGGCAGCTTGTCACATGTATCTGCAACAAGCACTCAAGGTGCACACGTGGCTGTACAGTACATATGACAGCAATGTCACACCTACACCAGCTTAAACAGCAAATATACCAAATGTGCTTCAACCAAATGGCCATTTCTGAGAGTCTAAGGGGAATAGTCCTTATTGCAGTCGGGGGACTATGGTCAGCAAACGTACAGCACCAGTACGGAAACAAAAGTCAGTCACTGATCACTGTCAGGGGATCCAACTCATTACAGTTTCAACATGGGGCCGTGGTGAGCCCTGCAGATCATTTCCATCCAGTCCAGGGATTAGCAGTAAGTCAGCACGAGAGCTGCACAGAGACCAATCAGGGTGCCCTTCCAAGTCAGTCAGGGTTTGGGTCATGGTTTGTCTTAGGACCTGTACGATGAAATTCAAGGCTATCAAAGGCCTCTGCTGTGGCGGGAAAGTTGGAGAAGTCATGTATTAGGATGGGAGACAGCATACTGTGATGCAGAGGAGTCAATAACTGTAAAGAAGAGCAACTGAATACGTAAGGGTGGAAGATAATAGAGCATGGGAACACACAGCGTATTGAGAGGTGCTGGTCGTCTATGGTCACTATCACCCTGGTTTTAATAGAGAGAAAGTGCATCATGATGTTTGGCACAACTATGTTTTAGGCTAGGGACTCAGTGGAGAGACGAAGAGCTACATCCCACATGGGATTGTGGGCTGTTTGAAAACTAATGGGGTTTACAGGGAGTACAGGACAGAAAGAAACATGATGGTTTAGGGACCACCTAGACAGACAGGCTAAGCCTCCAACACAACGTATGAAGCATGAGCTGTTTGTGTCTTCAATTCTCATCCAAATCACAAAATGTGGAATGAAAATGAAAAATGGCTGCCAGCACATGCAACATGGGCAGAGGGAGTGTTTTTACTTTGTCTGAAGGGGTGGGCTCCACTTCTGAGCAGTGAGGGGCACTTCAAGAGGTAATTACATTAGTCTGGCACTTATATTTTACATGCTGCTGACATATGTAATCACAAAATTCTGTATGTGTAGCTCTTGCTACGATCAACTATGCCGATTACAAATTTGGGCACAAGCAATCTTGACCATGACACTGATCATTACAAATTAATTACAGTAATATGTCTGAAGCAGAAGTGATCAAACAACCGATAAAGTGTAACCTGCAGCCATCATATAGAAATAAAAAGGATCTTTCACAACCGTTGGACAGCCCAATGATATTCCAAAGAAGATCCAAGATTTATTTTGACAACAGATAATTTGTGTCTCTGCTGAAGCTGTATTGTGCTTTCTTTCTTGTAAAAGCACTTTTCCCCTCTATAATAAGACTTTCAAACTAAGGAGATCACAAAATGACCAGACTGCTGTAGCCAATGACATACATTCATTATTTTAGACTGGTCATTGTGAATGTTGCACTAAATATGCTTGCAGAAATAAGTTACCTTGATTGCCAAATCAGATTCAGTTTAAGATATTCACGTGTTATTAAGCTAATTCAAGCAAACATGATTTTGTAATATCGATAGGATACTTCAGATCATTTCTTCTGCAAGTAATGTATATGGTGTTTTCCTTCAATGGCAAGCAAACACTAGAATATTGTCTCCACTAACCCAGAAACTCTACACTAAAGTCATAGTTATCCTGTTTGCTAACCGAACATAATTACAATAACCTAACGGGCTGAACCTAAAAGAATTTTTTATATTTATGTTGCAGGAAACCCAGACCACAAACACTAAAGGCAGGAGAATTACGATCCATAATAAGCCGCTGTCAAGTCTGTACAAAGTAAATCTGAACTCAAAAGAGTATAATGGTGCTGTTCTTAATTATGTTTGAAAGGTATTAATACAGAAATGAAGATATAATAATGTTATTATTTTATGGTGTTGATTGGACTGTAGCAAACACTGCTAATAAATTTGCCAGACACTGTTGATATTGGTAACATTTGTAATCACACTCACATCAACAAAGTAATTGATAGTAAAGTGATGGTGCTGTGACAAAGCTTAGCAAAGATTCTGCCCTTTGCTTTTGCAATGATAAATATTTTACTCAACAATAGTACAAATGTGGACTCCATTGATCTTCACATCACAATTAAACTAATTAGTGTAAGACTTTGATGGAGTTTCACGTTTATCATTTTCCGTCATCTGATGATTTAGACAAATCTTTAATTTGAGAAACTACAAGTTAACACTGAGCCACAAGTACATTGCACAGATAGCATTTACCTAATAATGTGCACTTAATAGAGAAATATATTAAAATTAGAGCATTGCCTTTTTGGAATAGACAGCATTTCAATCTGCAGTAGTCTATATTTTTGGTAGTTATTCAGAGTGCAATTTTATATGCACAGTAATGTGCATATTAAACCTATATATAGGAACTTGTATCCTTTCTACAAAATATTGGGGACATTAGAGATAATCTTAAAGTTTATCACAGGGTAAGATATGGATGCAAGTGATTCGCCTCTCTTATTTTACACATTGTTTGATTTTATTTTATATTGATTTCAGTAGATAAAATAAACTGGATAAGGTGTAAAATATAGTTGCCTTTATCCTGTTTCTTTGTTTAGCAATAGAAATTTGAAATTATGCTTGTTGACTCTTTTACAGTGTACACTTCAAGAGTTCACCTTTAATATTAACACTGCATTTAAACCTCTCCTTAAACATACTGCTGGCCTTCTAATTCTAGATGGTTGAAGGAAATTTTAGGTTTAATGGAGAAGGATTATTTTTCTTTATAAACAATGTGTGCATATCAGAAGATATCAAATATGGTTATCACATGTCTGTGTTTTTCAAATGTAATACCAAAAGGAATTTAAATCATTTAAAGCGAATTCCCAAAAGCACGAAGGTTGCCAAACTGTGGTTTCTAAACACTTTCTTATAATCTCAGAACGCTACAGTATGGAAGCAGGCCATTCGGCCTATCAAGTCCACACCGACTCTCTGAAGAGCATCCCACCCAGACTGGAATCGAACCCAGGTCCCTAGCACTGTTAAGCATCAGTGCTAACCACTGTGCCACCATATCACCTGGTTTATATTTATCATGATATTAAACTCAACAAGTATTTATGAGAAACCACTGTGCTGAAAATAATCTGATCTTTTGACAACACTTTAGCATAAGCACAGTTCAGTTATTTTCACCAGCATTATTGAAAAAATACTATTTTGTAAAATACAAATTTGAAACTGGGCCACATAGCCACAAACGATTACTAAGCATTTCCAATGTCAATCTGGATTTAACACTAACTGCTTTAGAAAATGTTCTTTTTCATGTCACAAAACCTTTTAAGTACAGTACATAAAAGTATAAGACTTAAGTCTGCTGTTTTAAACAACACAAACTGTATTACCTTACCCTGTTTCTTTATACACTACTCTGAATATTATTAATGCAGTAACACAGAACGGAGTGCATGTTATGAGTAACACATTTTGTTCCCACTAGGTTTAGTGGTTATGTCTTCCTTACACAGCAATGAGGTAAATGTAGAACAAAAACAAAGTTGCTGGAAAAGCTCAGCAGATCTGGCAGCACCTGTGAAGAAAAAATCAGAGTTAACTTTTCGGGTCCGGCGACCCTTCCTCAGACCTGCTGAGCTTTTCCAGCAACTTTGTTTTTGTTCCTGATTTACAGCATCGGCAGTTCTTTTGTTTTTTTTTAAAATGAGGTAAATGTGTTTTTGTTAAAACACTGACTCAGTGCACTTTGCGGTATATTTTTGGATTTAGCCTAAACATACCAACAGTACACAACCAATTATTGGTACTGTATCTTACCACCTGAGAATCAATAGACTGAAGTCATGTTCAGTTGTTTTTTGGAAGGCGCTATGACTTTTTTTTCTGCATCTCAGGAAGAGGAATGCTTGTGCAATCTTTATTCAGTACTTCCCATTCTAAGTTCTCCTACTTTATACAACTCCAGAATAGGTCTTGAAAAATTCCACACTACAACATCCACCGCTGCATTAGTGAGATCTTTTTATTGCTCATTCCCTTTTTATAAAATGTTTTCATGGATTATGGGTGTCGCTGGCAAGGCCAGCACCATCCTTACTTAGCCTTACTGAGTGGCTTGCGAGGCCATTTCACTGAGAAGTCAGGAATCAGTAATATTGCTGTGGATCTGAAGTCACATGTAGGTCAAACCAGGAAAGGTGACAGATTTCCTTCCCCACAGGACATTAGTGAACAAGATGGATTTTTTGACAATTGATGGTAGTTTCACAGTACCATTACTGAGATTAGCTTTATATTCCAGATTTATTCCTTATTGAATATGAACTTAAGTTCCACCAACTGCTATGGTAGGATTTGAAACCAATGTCCGCAGAGCATTAGTCTATACAATTGCATTATTAGTCCAGTAACATTACTTTGAAGCCACTAGTTCCCTTGAATCAACACAGAACAGAGAAACACAAGTTACAGAACAGACATTATAGCAAAGCAACTGTTTCCAGCATGTGAGGGGTAGTAGGAACTGCAGATGCTGGAGAATCTGAGACAACAAGGTGCAGAGCTGGATAAACACAGCAGGCCAAGCAGCATCGTAGGAGCAGGAAGGCTGACGTTTCGGGCCTAAAAGATAAAATGGAGCTGGAGGGTCATCTTAAAGTCAGATTGGATGCAA
>NC_063344.1:2662391-2698718 GCF_021869965.1 Rhincodon typus
AGGGCCGAAGGGCCTGTACTGCGCTGTAATGTTCTATGTTCTATGTTGAATGTTTTGTATCATTTATGTCCTTCATTGTAAGGGACAGAGGCACTAGTATTTGTTCCAAGGCTAAGTCTTCAGAGCAAGCAAGGTACCAAAGTTTGTAGTTCCGTACCTTGAGAACTTTGCAAACGGAGATGAGGTAGTTCAGCCTGCTCCTATGTTTTACATACGTAATAGGTTTACAGTATTGGCAAAGATCTGTAGCTCAAATTGTGGATGAGGTTGTTGACTTGCTCACCAAGCTGGCTTGTTTTCGTTCAGACCTTTCGTCACCATGCTAGGTGACAGTATCTAAACTCAACAGACCAGCAATGGACTACAACCCTAGAACAGGCCATCACCATCAATCAACACAAAACCAAAACTAAGAAGAGACACGAGCTACGGGAGAAACTTACCAAACTGATCCACCACAAAAACAAGGACAACAACAAACCGGACACATGGATAAGAAACCTATCTAACAGACAACTCTCAGAAACTGAGAAAGATATGCTACTGCGCAGTCTGAACTATAACCACAAAGATGCGAACAGAACAGACTTCATGGCCGTTCTGGAGAATACATTAAAAGACAACAAACTCATGGATGAAACGCAACAAGCTACCTGACAAACTATAATCCCCACACTACACAGAAGGAACAAAGGGGACAACCTGACACAGCAGAGAGAAAAGCACTAGACAAACTCGGGAAAGACAAGAACATCATAATCCTACCAGCAAACAAAGGGCACATGACCGTCATTATGAACAAACCAGGCTATGTTAAGAAAGCACAGACATTGCTTGCAGATACAACTACTTACCAATAGGTGGTGATAGACCCAACACTGCAGCTCGGTCATAGGATCACCCAGACGTTGAAGTGACTAATGAATGCAGGGCAGATAACTAAGACAGACTTCATGAGAATGAAACCAGAGGCACAAACCCCCCCCCCCCCCCCCCCGGCCCTGTTTCTGTGGGCTACCTAAAGTACATAAACCAGACATCCCTCTCAGACCCATTGTCTCCCTACCAGGCACACCTTCACACAACCTGGCCAAGGACCTACAACAGAGATTGAAACACCTAGTAGATGGATCACCTCATTCTATCCACTCAACCCAAGATTTCCTCAATACCCTCAAGAACGTAAAAATCAGCAACAACGAGGTTATGATATCCTGCGACGTCACAGCTTTATTCACATCAATTGACATCCCACTAGCCAAAGAAATAGTGGCCGCGTTATTAGAGGAAACAGCAATGCAGACCAGCAACTCCATCAGCAAGGACAACATACTTAAATTACTAGACCTCTGCCTCACCACACACTTCGTCTTTAATGGTCAAATATACAAATAGATCCACGGTACACCAATGGGGTCACCCATCTCAGGACTCATTGCAGAAGCAGTCATGCAAAGACTAGAACATACCACTCTTCCCCCACATTCAACCTAAACTGTGGATCCAGTACATAGACGACATATTTGTCATTATTAAATGCAACAAGTTAGCAGAGACCCACCACCTCATCAGCGTATTCACAGGGATTAAATTCACAAAGGAAGAAGAAACCAACAATCAACTTCCATTTCTGGACGTTAAGGTAGAATGCTTACAAACAGGGCATTCCAAATCTCAGTATACAGAAAAGCAACCCATACAGATCAAATCCTCAACTTCCACAACAGCCACCCCAACATCCACAAACAAAGCTGCATAAAGACACGACTTAAATGGGCCAGGACACACTGCAACACTCCAGAATTACGTTGGGAAGAAGAAGAACACTTATACAAGGTCCTCGCCTTAAACGGATATCCCTGCAACTTCATCCACAGGTACCTACATAACAGACAACAACAGGAGGACACAGTACGACCTAACACACTTCCCACACTTCCCTACATCAAGAACATATTGGAACTGACAAGTTTCCTGAGACCACTAGGAATCATGGTGGCCCACAAGCCCACAGCCACTCTACGACTAACACTGACAAGGATTAAAGACCTCATTCCCACAACATGCAGAGCGTGTTTACAAAATACCATGCAACGACTGCCACAAACATTACATTGGACAGACAGGAAGGAAACTAGCTATCAGAATACATGAACATCGGCTAGCAGCAAAACGGCACAATGAACGCTCCTTAATATCTGTACATTCAGGCAATGAAGGGCATCAGTTTAACTGGGACAAAATAACCATAGTAGCCCAAGCCAAACATAGACACGCACAGGAATTCCTAGAGGTATGGTTCTCCACCCATACTTCAATCAACAAACATATAGAATTGGACCCCATATATAAACCCATACAGATCAAAACCTGAAATGACAGTACTCAACATAATGGACCGAACAGTATAAATTGCAATCTGAGTAGAATAACATCGCTTCATCAGAGACTCCACTGATGATGTCACCTAACATGGTGACAAAACATCTGAACAAAAACAAGCCAGCTTGGTGAGCAAACACATAATGAGGTAGCACATTCTTTACAGATACACAAATGCTTCTAGATTATCTGACATAAGTGTTCCATCTTCATTTTGAAGAAAGAAGCAAGATACTTCAGCAGTTCTCTTCTCAAAGGTAGTTTCCACCCACCGTGCCCAATCTCTGCCATGGCCAAGGCAAGAAAACAGGCCTGAATCTCCACCACCACCACCACAACCACAACAACAACAACACCAACAACAAAGTTGCTGGAAAAGCTCAGCAGGTCTGGCAGCATCTTTGAAGGAGAAAACAGTCAACATTACGGGTCTGGTGACCCTTCCTCAGAACTGAATCTCCTCCAGTTAGATTGGCACCAATCCAATCTCCAATGTAATGGGTTCAATGAACAATAGTAGCCTAGTTCATTGAGCCAGCTGGCCTCCCAAGGAGTCTTCAGTTGCTGTGGCAATGTGTACTTTTACGTAAAATTTGTAATTTGGAGCTTTGAATACCTAGGATAGAGGCTCTGATTTCGACCCTGCAATCAAGTGGTTGACCAGGAATTTCTTTTGCTGTCACCACCTGCCATTGTCCTATGCGGAGTATTTTCAGATTGTTACCTAACCTATTTGGCTGTGTTATGAATACATCTTCTTTGGCCATCAACCCTAGACGTGGGACTTGAACCCATGGCCTATGATAAATATTTTGATATCTGTTTTATTGTACACTTGTGGCATAATTTATAATTCAGATAAGAGATCTGTGAAGTTTTAATCTTTTTAAAATATCTTTTGGACCCAAAAGATAAATATTATAGGCTATTGTATCGGTTATGGAGAAAAGACAGGAAAGTGGGGTTGAGGATTGTCAGATCAGCCATGATCTCACTGAATGGTGTAGTGGATTTGAAGTGTCAAATGTCCTACTTCTGCTCCTACATCTTGTGGTCTTGTGTTACTATATTCCTTCTTAATTCTAAACTATACTGTTGATTCTGCCTTTCACAGAAGAGCTGGTCATTCTTTTAGTTGGTAGTGTTTTTTGCTTAACAATTAATGTTTTAATGATATAATTGTACAATCAAGGAAACATTCCAAAGTGTCTCAAACTATGCTGGTTTCTGTTTTAGGTGACAATGACAATACTAGACCAAGGGATCTTGATTTTATGACATCAACCCCTACGGAACCTTTGGCATTGAAAACCCCTCCTCGTGTGCTCACTTTGAGCGAGCAACCTTTAGATTTCTTGGATCCTGAGCGACCTGTAGCTTCAACACAAAGTGATGAGGTAATGATTCAAGTATGATCTATGCGCACCCTAATTCTTGTGCCTCTCTAACATAGAACAATGAAAAATTAATGTAACAGGACTATGCTTCAACAAAATGTATAACACTATTGTTGCATGTTTCTTTTGTCGTAAGTAATAAGTAAGTATATATTAGCATACATGCTATTAATTGGTTCACTCTGCAGAGTAGATGGTAATGGTTCAGTAATGATAGTCAGATATCGCTGATGAGAAGGCCACTATCTGGGGTATGGTGTGGTGTTGATCGGTGTTTTTGGTCTCCCTGTGGGTCTTGTAAAACAGTATGATGAATGAGATAAGTCTAGGGTTCAAAAATTAGACACGCTTGTTATTAATTTGAGTATGTTTGACAATAGCTGAGTTGTTTAATTCATTGTATTTGAAGCAGGTTTGATGTCTCTTCAATCTAGTAAGTAGGCAAGTCAGCATTATTAGTTTGTGAGGTAGTTTCTTGTCTTTTGTGGTTAAAATAGATGGAATGAAGTTTCTTTGATAATTTGTATCAGACTTCTCTGTCAGCTGACTTATATATAGGTTGCAGTCTGCAAGACAAAAACCAATGTACTGAAAGCTGACTCTTGACTTAATGGAAGTAGTTTGTTATAAGAGCAAGTAATAGGTAAGCATATGTTTTGTGTAAAGGGAATTCATTGAGTTAAAATTAAATAAAGTTAAATCGGCAAAGTTCTTGATATAAATGTTTCTTGTCACTGAGAGTAGGTTCTTCCAATAAGGGTGTTGGAAACTGTAGAAGGGGAAGAAGGATGATGGAAAGATTGGTAATTTAGGTTTCTGCCAGTGTGATGAGGCTTATTGTGGATTTAATGTATTGGTATGCCACTGTAAGACTTTGCGATGAAAGTATTAAGAAATGGTACGGAAAGTTGTTGATATCTAAATGTTTTATTGAGTTGTTGTTTGCTTCTAAAATGTTTAGAGGTAAATGCTCACAATAAAAATAAAAGAACTTTGACAACTCAGCTAAATTTAATGTAACCTGTGGAGATGTAGTTATTCCTTGTCACACTTCAGTTATCTGCAGTGGATGTAAATCAGTACACTTTGAGTGTAAAAAAGTGATAAAGGGATTGGCTTTGTGATATGACATAATGGAATGTTAAGCAAAATGTGTTCTTCTGTCACAGGACCATAAAGCAAAAAGCAAGTTTATTCGGATTATCAACCCCACTCTTACGTACACTACAAATATATTGCTTGTCATGGAATACGTTCTGCTCACTTTTTTTTTGAATGAACTTTATGCTTAATTACTTCAAATCTCAAAACACTTATGTGGAAGTCCAGAACAGTTGACCATGAGCCAACATATCCTTTGGAGAACTTGATCGTTTTGTTCCCCACTTAATCCTGTAAATGTCTGTCACAATTTACCATCTAATGTTTTCTTCATTTGTTTTAAGTACTTCCACCTTCTAATATTATAGTAGCACCAGGCAAGGTTTGTATGAGTAGTTTTCTTTTTAAATGTGCTTATGCTAGAAACCTTTCCAGTAATGTATAGAAAATGTATGATTCTCTATGCTGGTTCAGAAATATATTGTCTCGTTTTAATATTGAGATCTGTTTAGAAGCTTATCCAAAATTTTAGTGACTGCTAATAAAGTCTAAGTTTTACAAAAATACATTTCATTATTGGGCAACGCAAAGGGATTAGATGCAGCAGGAAAAAAGGGAGAAACTGAAGTGACGATTGTGGAAGGAGCTGATTTGATCCACGTGCTACTTAAGGGGAAAGGTTAGATGTTGAAAGCTTCCTTTGAAAGAACGCAATTGTTGAATAATGCTGTGTTTTTGGAAATCATTTAAACAAATCTGTCTGCTAACTTGAATATGTTCTTTTCAGTTTCGTTCACATAGTCGTGTGCGGAGGGAGCGTTCAATGAGCGAAAATGCTACCCGACAGAATGGGCAACTTGTAAGAACAGAGTCTATGTAAGTAGACCTTGGGCAATATTTCAGTTCAATTGAAAGCTCCAGTAATCTTTTTGTATCTTTCTTTAATGATGCTCTTTTGTTCTTTGGCATACTCTTTCTCCAACACATAACAGGGTAAGTTATGTTGTAGATCATGTGTCATGATATTCGTTGTTTAACTCCTTTTAAATATGTCCAGTTTAGTATGTAATAATCCAGGACTTGGTTGTTATCCACTTCTGAGATTTGTTTACGCAAATAAATTGCCAGAAAGTATTTCATTGCTCTTGAGCACATATTCCTCTTGATGAAGTCCTTTGGCCTACAGTAAATTAAGTTTTGTGTTAGAATATACATTTCAGTGGCCTTGATCAAAGATCATTGTATTACCATTATCTCCCAACAAGAGGAATTGTTTCCTTTTATCCTTTGATTCAGCAAACGGGAAGCTGAACACTAAGTTAGATTTGAAACATTTGTGATAAATAACTATATAATTAAACGAATTTAAACAAAATGTTCTGTTTGATTTACTGTACTTCAACCAGAGACTATTGCGGTTAATCTTGATTGAAGCAGATTTAACAATTAATTATTGTGTTGCCTGTCATTTTTCTCCACTCCATTGTTTCATTGCAATGGAGTAATCATTTTAGTTCTTTTTAAAATAAATTTCAGAAAAAGTGATTTGTAGTAATCATTCTGTACCATAGAGTGAACTTAAAAGATGACTGTTAATGGAAGAATCTAAGCTGGTGGTTTTGTAGCTGGATTGGTTATCCCTGTGTAGCCATCAAGTTGAAAGACCAAAGAATCTTAATTCACCCTTTGCTGACCTGAAATTGTGCACAATGCACAACATTTGGGGATGTAACATGCCACACATACTTATTGCAAAAGATGTTTTAAACTGTAATTAAATGAAGAAGGTGGCACTCCTGGAACACAATGACTTATAGCAAATATGAGAACAAGCAGGAGCATTGATTTGCATGCTTCATAATTTTAATTAACAATGCAAGGCTGCATTTATTTCAAGGGCCTGACAGTCTGGTGGGGAAATGTTAATTGCATTTAAATGATGAACTTAATGTTTTAATGCATGTATAAAACCAGGCAGCACACTGACCAGAGACACAAAAAAACTGCAGATGCTGGAATCCAAGGTAGACAAACAGGAGGCTGGAAGACCACTGCAAGCTAGACAGCATCTGGAGGAAAGGAGAAGTCAGCATTTCGGGTATTACCCTTCTTCAGAACTGGATGTGTGTGTGTAGGGGAAGCTGCAGATAAAGTGGGATGGGGAGGGTGGTAGCAGAATGGTGGTGATGGGTGGACACTGGTAGTAGGTGCGACCTGGTTGGTCGATGGGAGGGACGAATCCGGTTGGTAGCTGGATTAGGCCTCGTTATAGAAGAAAATATGCAATCCAATTTGATTTTACAACAGTTAATTACATTTCAGGATTGTATTAGGGTACATAAATATTAATCTGAATTGCATTATTTAGAAATATTGAACTATTAATTTCATCTTGAGTTCATATCAAGTGACAGGCTGGTTAAAACCACTTCTAAAATTTTATTTCAAAACTGGCTGCAAGCTATACCTCATCATATTTATAGGCATCTCTATCACCTTTATACACTCGAAAAAGCCAGGTTTATCTTTTCTTGTATTTTTATTGGTTACTTGAATCCAAAAATTGTTTTAAGAAGTTCTGAATAAGAAATTTATTATCACTATTATTATTTACGGAAGTAAAGCTCATCTGGAATGTGGGCAACTTGATGTCCAGAACTTGGATCTTTAATAACCATTCATCTTGTATTTAAATTCAATAGATTTGTTGGAAATGAATGAAACAAAATTGAATCCAGGAATGGAAGAAGCCACAATGAAAGTTTAAACCTAAAGGCGTTATCTCAGTTTTACTACAAAATCATTTTGTATTTGAAAACTTCCAAAGAATCTAATGTCAGCACTTTTGTTTGAGAGGAAGTATACGCAGTTTATTTGACAAACCACTTTCTTTGCTTTCTTAATATTTCAAAGAGGAAGAGTAATTGAGTAAACTTTGGATTCTGTGGCCATGAGTTGCTTTCCCACTCACTGACCTTCTGCAGTGGCAACTTCCATTTAACACCTGACAGAATTTTAAATGGTGACTGAACCATTGGGTTTCTGGCTGATTTAATTTTTTCAATTTTTTTAAATGGGATGACTGTGTCCCTGGCCAGACCAGCATTTGTTTTCAATCCATAATGCCTATTGAATTGAATAGCTTACTCACCAGTTGAGGTTGAACCACATTGCTGTGGGTAAGGACAGCAAATTCCTTTCCCTAAAAGACAAATGAACGGATGGGTTTTTATGACAATTGTTGATAGTTTCATGTTCATCATTGCTGATCTCAGATTCATTAATTGAATTTAAATTCTGCCAGCTGGCATGGTATGATTTGACCCAATGGATTACTAATTACCACTGCACAGGACCACTATCCCAGTTTCTCCCCATAAGCATGCTGTTCCTTTTGCAAGAGGGTGATGGATGGGTAAAGTGCAAGTTTGAGAGATCCTGGTAGAGTGACACAGCTCTTCCATTTACCCGTCAGTGTATCAGATGATGTTGACCCTTTGTTTATTCAAAATATATTATGCATGTGCATTACTGGCTTCTCAAATAAAGCAAGTCTATATGCAAGGTGCGTGAGTGAATATGTATGTGATTGCAAGAAGACCCTGATTATTTTCATAGAATCCCTACAGCGTGGAAACACGCCCTTCGGCCCGACAAGTCCACACCGACCCTCGGAGCATCCCACCCAGACCCATTCCCCTATAACCCACCTAATCTACACATCCCTGAACACTATGGGCAATTTAGCCTGAACAATTTAGCCTGAACATCTTTGGACTGTGGGAGGAAACCCACGCAGACACAGGGAGAACGTGCAAACTCCACACAGACAGTCACCCAAGGGTGGAATCAAACCCAGGTTCCTCAGAATTCGGTAATTTGGTGATGTAATATTCTATCTTTTTAACCCCAATCAAAGGTGCTTTGTAAAGCACTTCTTGCTAGTGTAATAGAGCAGTTCTAGGTCACCTGTTCAATTTACTATTTGTTCCTTCCATCTCTGGGGATTTGACTATATTGCACTTGCTTGGCTTTATTAGGGATTTGGGATGCACACTTGAGTTTAGAATACTTCTTTCCATTTTGTTCTGCTTCCATTCAAAGATTTGAATTCAAATCCTCCAATTCAGCAACCAAAAGCTTCCAGGATGTGATGCTTCTATTCAATTTTGGCAGGACCACGTCTTTGCTTCTGAAGGCTAGGGGCTTCTGTTTCCATACTTAAGCCCAAATAGTTCACCCATTGGGTGAAAGTTTGGGAGCTAACCAGCATAGAAGCAGAATCCCATGGTTGTAACCTTGACCTCAAGCCCATTCACTATCTTACCGAGCTCTGTATGGCTGTGGCTGGTTATGGTTCACCACATTGCAGAAACATAAAAATTTTGAATGTAAAGTCTGGAATTTTTAATGTTAGACACCAGATTGAATGTTCACTGGCACGTCAAAAAAATCGGGTTGAGGTGGGGATCATCTTTACCAAAAATAGTATTTTGCTAATTTTTAAAATTCAGATTCTTTAAATATTCTGAAACTTTTTGATTCATTTCACTGATACTTTGGTACCACAGAGAGTAGCTTACTGAAATATTACTTCTGTGGATTGTTTAAGAGTACAGTGTTGCCATTGACAAGGTAGTTGAACCTTCTGTATTGTTCATTGTATTCAGTGTACATGATGGAAGTAACATAAGCCAAGAGGATCCCTTGGAGTACTTCTATAGCGTAGTATTAGCACTGATGCAAGAAGAAACGGGTAACAGACCGAGATGTGTCATTGAAATGCTGTTTACTTCAGATCTGAATATTTGTCTTTTAAGTTAAATACACATTATGTACTTGATAGCTAGGAGTAGTTGAATGGAAAGAAAAGAAAATACTGTTCTGGGTGAAGTATACTTCATGGGGATCCCCTTGACTACTGTTCCTCCTGTTTATCTGCTTTCCATTCCAAATTTTCCAAAGGAAATTGAGATCCATACTTTGCTAATATTTTGTGTTTTTTTTTTAAATATGAGCAAATCACATGAAGGTGCACCATCAATGCTGTCATCTTTAAAGTGAACTATCTTCAGAGCCTGGAAGTAACTAGAGACTGGTGCTCTACAATATCACTTATATGAATCGCACTGTCTGTTATTTGTACTTCTGTCTGAATTTGATTTCCATGTTTTTCTCTTACACTGTTGTATGCATATGGACAGAGTGACACCAACTCCCCAACCTCAGCTTGAACCTCGTCTTTATCCTCCACTCATCTCCTCTGAAGATGGACCAAACGCATACTCTCCTCATGGCATTTTGTCAATAATCCACTCCACCACCCGTAGGGCCTACCAGCAAGTCTTGGACATGCTAGATGAAAATCGCAGAAGGTGATTGGCTGTTGGAATTCAATTGCGTTGTGTTATAATACAGTAGAAGATGCTAATTTCTTGTCATAGGCATTACTTCACTGTAATGTATACATTTAGAAGCTGTGGCTTAAGTCTGATTTCCATATTCTAATAGTAAAATATGGGTCTAAACTTCACTATTAGTGATTGGTCGTGGAGTATACATTCATTTCTGCATTTTCCTTACACCATGAGTTTGTATGCTCCATCTAGCTGTCAATGGGAAAAGTATAGGACTGGGTTACTTTGGTAGAAAAGTGGAACTGCCCTATCTGCTGGAAGTCATAAGTCCCCAGTGAATTGGCAGCAAACAGACTCTGTCCATGTAACAGAACTAGAGTTTTTTTAACTTGAGTAACTGACCATGCAGATTATAGTTGTTCCAATTTCAATTTGTAGTGTAATGCACCAAAATGGAAATGTATGTAAAAGGAGCAGCTGGTGCATTGGTATATTCAAATTTCAATCTAATCCTCCACCTTTTCCTATCTACAAAACTACACGCACTCCTAGAAAAAAACAAGAAAACAAGTGGAGCAGGGTGGTTTTGGGGGATGAGGTGAGGAGATGCAAATGTTGACATTGAAAAAAAAGTTAGGGAAATTAGTCACAAATCCTTGATGGCAATTACACAAGCTTCAGAATACCACAATTTATGGACCTATCTCTTAAAGCTTCAAATGTCTTCCACTGACCGGAAGATCTCCAGAAACCTTTTGAAAACTTGGTTACTAATAGTTGGTCTCAACATACCTGGGGTAACATAGGAGAATTCAGTCAGGGTTTTTCCATGTGCAGTGATTCTTAATAAAGGTATCCACGTGTGTGATGTTGGGTGAGACAAGGTTGTATTTGTTTATGAATTCCCCTAATCTCTTTTCACCCTGTCCCTGGTGATCAAATAGTTACTTGCATAACTATTGTCCTGGTGGGTGAATTATTAAAAGGAGACCCACGCCTTTGATACATGATCAGTAAATCAACTCTTCAAAGGAAAAAGGGTGGATGAAAAAAAATTGATGTTCATATTAGAAATGACGGCCTCAATTAGCCCAACATTTATCTGTGGAGAGCTGATAGTGAAGATTTTGCTACCTCTAGATGAGTCACATCTTGTCTTTTCTTCAGTACACTCTACCTCGGCTTGTACTGTGTTTTGTAAAAGAGTGTTTGTAACTTCATAACAATGTGCCAAAAATATAGCTTTTCTTCTTCCTAGCTGATTTGTTCCTGGTACCTTTGGTTTTGTTTTGCTCTTCACAGTATTGTTACGTGGTGCTCAATGTTTTTCGAACATGACGTGGCATTTATTGCTCATCCGTATTTGCCCTTGAGGTGGTGATGAGTCACCTCCTTGAACTGCAGTTTGGTAGATGAAGATATTCCCACAACATTATTCAGTATAAATTTGAGGATTTTGATTCAGCAGCCATGTGGCAATGCAGTGTGTAGCTTGGAGAGGAGCTTTGAAATGGTGGTCCAGTATCCTGCTGCTCTTGTCCTTTTGAGTGTTTGTTTTTGGGTAGTGATGTCAGAAACATAGGTGAGTCGCTGCAGTGAATCTTTTCTGATTAAATATCAAGAACCAGACCGATGTCCTTGGAGAAAATCCAATCCTGTCTAAAGCAAATTATATGGTTGGAATAATTTCCATCAAATAGTAGGCTTGAAGATGAGTTTTTACTATAATTCAGCAGTTACAGAGTCATAGAGATGTACAACATCAGTCCAACTTGTCCATGCTGACCAGATATCTTAAATTAATCTACTCCCATTTGCCAGCATTTGTCCCACACCCCTCTAAACCCTTCCCATTCATTTTCCCATCCAGATGCCTTTTAAATGTTGTAACTGTACCAGCCTCCACCACTTCCTCCGGCAGTTCATTCCATACACGCACCACCCTCTGTGTGAAATAGTTGCCTCTTAGATCCCATTTAAATCTTTCCCGTCTCACCTTAAACCAATGCCCTCTAGTTTTGGACTCTCTACCCTGGGGAATAGGCCTTGACTATTCACCCTATCCGTGACCCTCATGATTTTATAAAGCTCTATAAGGTCACCCCTCTGCCTTCGTCGCTCCAGGGAAAATAGTCCCAGTCTATTCAGCCCCTCCCTATAGCTCAAATTCTCCAACCCTGGCAATATCCTTAAATCTTTTCTGAACCCTTTCAAGTTTTAACATCTTTCCTATGGCAAGGAGACCAGATTTGAACACACTATTCCAATAGTGGCCTAACCAATGTCCTGTACAGCTGCAACATGACCTCCCAACTCCCATACTCAATGCACTGACCAACAAAGGCAAGTGTACCAAATGCCGCCTTCACTATCCTGTCTACCTGCAAACTCCACTTTCAAGGAACTATGAACCTGCACTCCAAGATCTTTGTTCAGCAACACTCCCCCGGACCTTGCCATTAAATGTATAAGTCTTGCCCTGATTTACTGTACCAACATGTAGCCCTTCTGATTTATCTAGATTAAACTCCATCTGCCACTCCTTGACCCATCAGCTCAACTGATGAAGGTCCCATTGTACTCTCGGGCAACATTCTTCATTGTCCACTACACCGATTTTGGTGTCATCTGCAAATTTACTAACAATACTTCGTTTAATCGCATCCAAATCATTTGTATAAATGACAAAAAGTGCACCCGGCACCGATCCATGCGGCACACCACCGGTCACAGGCCATCAGTCCGAAAAACAACCCTTCACCATTCTGAGGTGGGCTCGCTGGACCTGAAACAGTAATTCTCATTTCTCTTCACAGATGCTGCCAAACTTGCTGAGCTTTTCCAGCAACTTCTGTTTTTGTTACTTTACCACTACCCTCTGTCTCCTACCTTCGAACCAGTTCTGTTTCCAAATGGCTAGTTCTCTCTGTATTCTGTGATCTAACCTTGTTAACTAGTCTACCATGCAGAACCTTGTCAAAAGCCTTACTGAAGTCCTTGATTTTATTGACTGAAATACAAGTTGGATATTTCCTGCATGCAACTGCTTGTAACAGTTTATAATACAATGGAAAATGATAAAATCAAGGTCTTTTTTTTAAAAAGAAGTTGTGTATATTGTCTGTGGAAAATTCCTAAATCAACAGCATTAAAAGCTACATAAACTATTGTAGACACATAGTAAATCAATCACCTTCTTTAGTTTACTGAAAACAGCAACAGGTAATTTTCCTTACTCATGTTTGATGATAGCAACTTAACCTTAATTTAACCAGTTTATCAGTTGTCAATGGCATTTAACAATTTTTGCTTAAAATATCAGTGGCCTCGCCTTCCTATTTTGTAGAAAACTAGGCTTGCTTATTTTGCACAATTGTCCAAAAAAAAGTTTTAAGTTTTGGCACATAAACCTCCCTATGTATGGACATTATTTAAAGAATGTTAAAACTAACATTATTTGTAAACCCAGCCAGCAGCATATTACTGTACTGTTTGCACCAGCCCTGCAAAAAAAAATGGGATAGCTCAGTTGTGGTAAATCAGCTGACATTGGACTGAAAAATATTTTTAATAATGGACTGGTTTATATTAGAACTTCAGGTACAGCCTTAGATAGTCATAGAGTCCTACAGCTTGGAGAACAGACCTTTTGGCCCAAACTGGTCCGCGCACCCTAACTGCATTTCCCTGCACTTGGCCTATAGCCTTCTAAACGTTTCCTATTCACATATTCGTCCAATTGCCTTTTAAATATTGTTAATGTACTCGCCTCAACCACTTCGGCTGACAGCTCATTCCATATGTGTACCACCCTCTGTGTTTTAAAAAAAATGTTGCCCCTTAGGCTTCCACGTATTCTTTCCCCTCTAAGCTTAAACTGATGCCCTCTGGTCCTCAATTCCCCAACCCTGCGAAAAAGACTTGAGTGCATTCACCCAATTCATGCCTTGCATGATCTTTTACGCTTCTAGAAATATCCCCCATCAGTCTCCTACGCTGTAAAGAAAAAAGTCCTAGCTTGTCCAACCTCTCCCTATAACTCAGTCCCTTGAGTCCTCACAACATCCTTGCCAATTTCTTCTCTGCTGTTTCCAGTTTGATAACATCCTTCCTATAGCAAGGTTACCAAAATTGAACACAATACTCCAAATGTGGCGTCACCAACATCTTGTACAACTGCAACATAACCAACTCAGTTGGGGGTGGGGATATGTGTTCCAAGGACTGAATGTCCTTCTCCTGTACCTTTGTTTAGAAGTACACATGTTGGCTTTTAAATTGAACAGTTATTAACAACTAATAATTAGTATATTAGTTATTGCATAAGTATTCATTTAGAAGTATTTCAAGAAAGCATATATTTAGTGAACAAAGAATGAACTTTGGATCTGCCTGTCAAGCAATGTTGTAGTGCCGTTTTACTTGCTCATAGCAACCTGTTATTGCATTTTGATCACACAGTGATCTGCAATTACAGTTTAAAATTCTCTAGCTTACACAAGGTTGTTTATTGGCAAAAGGGTGCTTTACTTTAGCCATTTTCTTTTCTAATTCTAATGATGTGTAGTATTGTAAATGATTAGAGTGCTACTGCTATATCATATTTTGTGTTGAAGGAGATTGATCAGCATGCAGCTGAACTGGTATAGCCTACAGAATTCTTGCTTTTGAAAATTATTTACTTTCATTGAAAAGTTACAGGTTCTTATTACAGATATTAATGACAGCATGTTCAACTATAAGTTTTGCATTCTAAGCATGTAAAAGTGCAACAAAGTCATCAAACGCCCCTCTTCCCCACTCCAGACAAGTGAATCAAACCAAAAAATACATGTAAAATTTTTCAAAGCAAACTAAAAATCAGACTTTTATATTAATTAACCAATTTCTTCCAACCACAATAGGACCTAACATTTGTGTGCCTTTTTATTAAAGCAAAAGAATTAAATGGATAACTGCTTCTGAAAGACTGTCTCAAGCTTACCTTCTGTATAACCTGGGTGGTAGGGGTAAGGTTGCTTTCTTGTGCAACAATGTATCTGTTTTATGTGCATTTTTTTCTTGTGCACTGTTATGCAAAATGGTTAACATACTAGTGACTTATGTGAAAGATTATAAGGAAGCTTGAACTTTAGTTCTAATTCTTGTTTTAACTTATGGACTGTCTATGCTCTTGCTACTGTGCCCTTTTCCACAAGTTCTTTGTAAATTCCTCCTCTGTTCTTTAAAACCCTGAGTTTGATAAGGTACAAATCAAGATTGTGATGAAATACTGTCCACTAGAGTGCAGTTCCAACAACACCACAATGACCACCTTAAACTTAAACTTCCTCCACCACTGGCACACAAGATAGACTGCAGTAACTCACCAAGGCTTCTTTGGCAGCACCTTTGTAACCACAACCTCAATCACCTTGAAGGACAAGGGCAGCAGATAGATGGGAACACCACCAACTGTAAGTTTTCTTGCAAGTCACATACTATCCCAAAATGGAACTATATTGCTGTGCCTTCATCAGGTCACATGGTAAAACTTCTGGAGAGCTCTCTTTCTATTGGTACCATGGCAGTACCAGCACCACATGGACTACTGTCGTTCAAGAAGGCAGCTCACCATCACCTTCTGTGGGGCCATGATGTGGAGGTGCCGGCGTTGGACTGGGATGGATAAGGTCAGAAATCACATGACACCAGATTATAGTCCAACAGGTTTATTTGAAAACACAAGCTTTGGGAGCGTAGCCCCTTCATCAGGTGAAGTGAGAAAGAAGCACACAGAACACAGAATTTAGAAGTAAAAAATCAAAGGGTCACACAACTGATGAGGATGTATTAAACAAACCTAAGATGCTATTAAATCTTTAATTTGAACCTTCTAACTGATTAACTAATAGGTATATGTCAATCGCCGAATTCCTTTCAAGCCACTGCCCTGCGAGAATTAAAAGTTTTATCAGCGTAAAGAAGAGGTGACATTTTAGATCAGACAATGCACGTTAGGTGTGAGGCCTTGTTTAGATTCTGTTTGTGTTTTCGTTTGGAGTCAGACTGGTTTTATTTCTAAAGTAGGAATTTATGAAATGCCACATTGACTGTCTATAAATTGTGCTTTTTTTTGTCTGCGCAACAGCTAGGAAGGGTAATAAATGTGGCTTAACTAGCACTGCCTACGTCCATGAAAGAATATACTATACAAATAAATGTATTTAATATCAGTAGAAGTTGAACAATCACTGTACATGACTGAAACTGTGGATTACTCCCATCCCCAGATTCTTTATACAATCGTTTTGAAGGTGTAACAGGTAATATCATCCAGTTTCACTAACTGTGATGATATCTAGAGCTGGTTGTTAAAGTCTGCAGTATGGAGAGTACAGTGGAGATTATGATAAATTAAGTCCATTACTGTATATAGTAAAGCAGAGTATGGGAATGTATTTCTGCATAATTTGAAATGAGTCCTTAGGGTTTGATTTTGAAAACTAAATAGTCAGGTCTTCTGCTACGTTTAAAGACCAAATACTAATGGAACGTTTGCTTTCAATAAAAAAGTAGCATTGCATCTTATAGTTATACTAATCTAAGATCTGTCTGTCTAAGTCCATGTGTACTTATTCCTGTTCTTTCCTTTGCCATTCTATATCCTGAATACTGTCATCTGTCCTGTTGTCTCTTTTTCTGGAAATCAGATCAGTACTTCATGGTGGGTCAACTTGTGCTACGTCATCGAACACTCAGCTTGATGGCTCCAGGTAAATATGGCCATTTGTGGTCTCTGTTTTAGGCTCTGATATTAGCCCCTCTCTTTTGCTTCTCAACTTTAGAAATTGTTTGATTGGCACACCGTTAAGCAAGAATACAGTTTATTACTTGCAAGATTATTGTGGTGAGAATTGTAGTCAAAGAATGAAATGTTTAAAATCCAGGTTAATTTGAAGGATGGGGTGACAATCAAGCAGACTGCTTTGTCCTGGATGGTGTCAAACTTCTTGACTGTTGTTGGAGCTGCACTCATCCAGGCAAGTGAGGGTATTTCATCACACTTGTGGCTTCTGGATGGCAGACAGACAGTGGTGGGGGTTGGGGAGGAGCACGTGAGTTACTCAGCAAAGAATTCCTAGCCTCTGAACTGCCCTTGTAGCTGTTCCAGTTCAGTTTCAGGTGAATGGTAACCCCCACAATGTTGATATGGGAGAATTTAGCAATTGTAATGCCATTGAATGTCAAAGTGTGATAGTTAGATTTTCTCTTGTTCGAAATAATAATTGTCTGGCATTCGTGTGGACTGCATGTTATTTATCACTATTAAGCCCAAGCCTGGATATTGTCCAGGTCTTGCTGCAAATTGATATGGACTGCTTCAGTATGTGAGGAGCTGCAGATGGTGCTGACTATCGTGCAGTCACTAACAAACATTCCAACTGCTGACCTTAAGATGAATGGAAGGTGACAATTAAAGATGTTTGGGCCTAGGGTACTACCCAAAGGAACTCCTGCAGTGATGTCCTGAGGCTGAGATTATTGACCTCCAGAAACCAAGCCATCTTCCTTTGTGCCAGGCATGACTCCACCAGCCAGACAAAGTCAAATGCTGCATTGATTTGATTTATTTATTGTCACGTGTACCAAAATACAATGAAAACCTTTGTTTACAAGCGATACAGGCAGATCGTTGTAAGCAAAGGATGTACAAAGGATAAACAGAGGCATACAGGTTACATTGCACAGAGCATGAGCTAGGCAAGATCAATGCTAGCAAAATCACCATTATTCGAAGCTAGAGAGTCTATTCATCGGTCTGATAATGGCCGGGAAGAAGCTGTTCCTGAAACTGCTTGTTGTCAAGGAAACTCATTCTCCCCTCACCTGGAATTCAGCTCTTTTGTCCATATTTGTTCTGCTTTTTGTGCACAGTACATAACCTAGGCAATTTTCTGCATTGTTGGGTAAATGCCAGTGTTTTATCTATACTCAAAACGGTTTAGCTGTGAGTTTGGCTCGTCCTGCAGTAGAAAACAGCAGTGTTCTTCCTGGAATATAATCAGGGACCATGGCCTTTGCAGTATCTAATGTCTTCAGTTGTTTGTTGATATCACATGGAGTGAATTGAATGAAGACTGGCAACTGTAACACTTGAGGACCTCACAATTAAGTTGAAATGGATTATCCATCCAGCGCTTCTGGCTAAAGATAGATGCAAATGTTTTAGCTTTGTCTTTTGCACTAATATGCAGGGTTCGCCATCATTGAGAATGGGGATATTTGTGGGGCTTTCTCCTTCAGTTAAATGTTTGGTTGTCCATCACCACTGATGACTGGAAGTGACTGCGAAGCTTTGTTCTGATCCATTATGGCATCATTTAGCCCTGCGTATTGTATGCTCTTTGGCATGCGAAATGTCCTGTTTGGTTGCTTCACCAGGTTGATACCTCATTTTTAGGTATGCCTGGTGCTGCTGCTGGCGTGCTGTCCTGCAGTCTCCATTGAACCAGCATGGACAGTAGTGGTACAGTGGAGGATACTTCAGGCGGAGGTTGCAGACTGTGGTCGAATACAGTCTACTACTGTTGCTGATGACCCACAGCACCTCATGGACATCTAGTTTTGAGTTTGCCCCACTTCACAGCTAGCCAGGCAGGAAGATGTGGGACTTTATTCTCATTCATACTGATACTGTCAAGAACAGATCTATCTGAGACAGGTAGATTGGGCGGACTGGGACAAAGATTTTTTCCCTTTTGTTGACAGGGCAGGGAATGGTAGGAGATAGTCTGTGGGAGGTTTCCTTGTCCATGTTTGAATTGATGCCACAAGACTTCCTGGAATCCAAAGTCAATTTTGAGGACTCCCAGGGCAACCCCTCCATTCTGCTGGGCCTGTCTTGCCAATGGGACAGGACATATCCAGGATTGTGATAGCAGTGTCCAGTACATTGTCTATAAGGTATGAATCTGGGAGTATGGTTCTGTGAAGTAGTCACTTGACTAGTCTGTGGAGTAGTTGTGCCAATTTTTAGTACAAGTCCCCAGGTGTTACTAAGGATAACTTCTCAGGATCAATAAGCCTGTGCTTCCGGCTTTCATTTCTCGTGCCTAGATTAGTGCCTAACAGTCCATCCTCTTTCTTTTCTTTCCTTTTGACTTTGAAGCAAATTAATAAAACTGAGTGGCTTGCTAAACAATTTCTGAGGGCAGTTAAGGTTAGCCACATTATAGTGGGTGTGGAGTCACATGCAGACCAGACCATGTATGGAAGGCAAATTTGCTTCCTTAAGTGGCATTTGTGAACCAGATATTTTCATAACAATCGATTAGATGAGCTTTTAATTCCATAATTTTTCTTAATTAAGTTCAGATTGCACCATCTGCCATGGTAGGATTCAAATCCACGTCCCAGAAGATTAGCCTAGTGCTCTGGATTACTATGCCGCTGCTCACCTACATTGGTCCCTATTTTAAATTCAGAACAAAAACAGGGTTTTTGGAAGGTATAAAGTGGGGAAAAAAAATTGAATTCGGATGTGCCTCTTGTTTAGCTCATTGGGAGTCTGAATAATTATGTTTGTAATGTGAGATTACAGTCTTGATTTTGGTAGGGTGAGGGCTAGTGTGGATTAAGCATAGATGGGACATGTGACTCTTAACTGTATGATTTTCATAGGAACCGCAATAGTCATTTTTTTACCATAGTTTTACGTTAGTTTCCACAATAAATCTGGTACAGAGGTCGATTTACTATATGTGTTTACTTGATTTTCGTTTAATTGCACAATTTACTTAGTTCACCTTTGTTTCTTGGATTTGCTTTGGATTTTTCAGTTTCCAATATATACAGGGTGACATCTCCAGTGAAGAGAAAATAAACCTTTTGCCACACAATAAGTTTAACTTGCTTTCTAAAGCTGATTTTTTTAAACATTTAGACTGAGGCTTTTGCAGTACCTGCTAAATGGCAGTTCCTTTGTTAGCCTGTTAATAGAAAAATTAAACCCTGCAGTTGTTTATTATTTAACTATTACAGCAGAATTCCTTTATTAACAACTTTTCTTCATTTAACTACTTAATGTTTGAAGTGAACATATCAATAATAGAGTTGGAATCATTGAAATATAACCCATGCTGTCAGTTCTTAGCTCTTAGCTATTCAACTGTGATAAGTAATCCTAGATACACAGTAACTGCAGAGAAATGAAACTAGTAATTCATTAACGTCTCCTTTAACTTAGTGCAACAATGATAAAGTTGAACAAAATGAATTGTTTGTTGACTTTTATGTACAGAAAATAATCTCATCTTGTCTTTCTTCCTAGGTATAGCATTTCAAATTGTGATTCTGCAGTGGAGGGAACACCAGATGACTTGGCTGTAGTGGATTCTGTTTCCTTACGAAGACAGGTACTACATTAATTTTTGAGCACTCTCACTAACGTTTTTGCACAATTATGGTCATCTTATGCAATTCTGGTAAGTAAACCAACGAACATTATTCGCAAGTTTTTGGTGCATGATGTTTGTTTTCCATTTTGTCTGAGAATAATGTGGAATGCAAGCAAGATGATGAAATAGTGCACTTAGTATGACACTTCCTATTCCTTCTCACCAGAAAAGAACATCTTCCAGGCACAGAAATGCAATGCACTCAAATGATACTTGCACTCTGTAGCATCATTTTTCAAATTGGATTGAACACAAATGGTTAAATGCTTCTCTTTAAATGTGACATTTATTTTCTCTTGCTGTCAGATAATTAAGCTCAACCGTAGACTCCAGCTCCTGGAGGAAGAAAACAGAGAGCGCACCCGACGGGAAATCATCATTTACTCAATAACAGTAGGGTTCTGGTTGATCAATAGCTGGCTTTGGCTGCGGCGCTGAATAGGCATTGTATGAATTGGATCGTGTGCTAACCGAAGTAAAGGTCTTTTCAAAAACAGCTGGTGACATGAAGGGCCAGGGATATTTTTATTGCTTCTCCTGTACCATGCAGACTTCCTTGAGGTCCATACACAGATTGCTGACTCCATACAACACAGGAAAAGGAATCATGGGGAGAAAGGGATGTTTTGTTGCTTCAATTTAAAATATTTATTGCATCACTTCATAAAGCATTTGTTGACTCATTTTGCATGCCTGTGATTAGGGGATATGTAGTTTTCAGGACTTTAAAATATGTCATTGAATCCAATGTGCATGTGACTGTACGGGACCAGTACAGAAGATGTCATGGAACAGAACAGAGAATAAAGCTAACAAGCTGGTTTTTTTAATTTATGACTTGCCGGATCGGTAGGACTACATATAAAAGATTTTGCAAGAGTTTTATTTGAAGTGATGTGCATATACATATTGTGCTTGTATTCCATTGTCACATAAAGATGAATTTCTGGTTATAGGGCCTTATGTTTTCTGTTTTTGCACTGATTTTGAAAGGAATACTGTGGAGTACGACAATAAACCTTTATATTTTTATGTATGTGTCAAAAATATATCCTGTTTTCATTGACTTTTATTTTTAATCTTCATGTCAACCTACGCTCTCGTACAGACGTATGTATTTAGTTGTGCTACTGAAAGAAATTTGAAGCCAGGGTTATGGGTGGGTGGGGAGTTTGGTGATGATCAAGTCAATCCCATTCATTTAACCATCCATCCTCTGAACTTGTGAGCAGATCTATTCTGTTAGTACTGCTCTGCGGTAAAATTTCCCCAAAACTGTTTTGTAAATATGTGTGGAGGGCCTGGGATATTTTGGGGGAGGGGAAGGTATGTTTTCCTTGAATGCCAGAAGAGTAAGCGTCACTGTGTCACCTGAACTTAACGTATTCTGTTGATGTTTGGATCAGACAAATGTTTAGTGTAATAATTTCAACTAAATGATATCTTTTAGTATATTGTATACTTTGTACTTGACCTGCAGATGCACAAATTTAAAAATTGACCTTGGTAAAAGACATTTATCACAGAAGCATCAATGCAAACATAACAGAGAAGGAAATGTACTTCTGGGTTTACACTGTGCAAATCTTTTAAACGTGGCAAACGTTTCTTCGATTTGACCTTTTATGTGAAGCAAGCTTGCGCAAGATTATCAGACGTACAACTACATATGTAAATATAGTTGATTATATACAAGATCGCAATAAATAAAATGAAATCTGAATATTGTGTTTTTATTTACATCTAGCAATTGTGCTACCTTTTTGTGTGATTCATTATTTATCTTGTAGATTGTAGATAGAAGGGGAGCTGGTAGAATCACTAGACTGAGTAATCCAGATGCCTGAACTAGTCATTTCAACAACCTGAATTTTGTTGCTTAAATGCCCATTTTAGAATTTAAATTCTGTATTTTCAGTTTTAAAATGAAAAATACTGGAGGCAGTTAGCAACAAAGGTCATTACAAAGCTAATAAAAGCAAATTACTGCGGAAGCTGGAAATCAAACGAGAACAGCAAATATTGGAGAAGCCAAACAGGTATGTAGCATCTGTGGAGAGACAAACATAGTAGAAGAGTAATTTGACTCAACATTAACTCTGTTCCTCTCGCAGCAGATATTGCCAAACCCTACTTAGTTTCGCCAATTTTTACTGTTTTTATTTCATTACAAAGCTTCCCAATTGTCATATCCTGACCGTTCTTCAGAAAAGGAAATTTGCTGTCTCTACCTAGTTTGTACTCTCTCTGCAACCTACAAGCCCTTCACCCTCTGAAATCTTTGCACTTTTCCATTCCATCTCTTACACAGTGCAGCCAAGCCTTCAGGCATTCTAGGCCCTTAGGTCCGGAATTCCCTCACACAACCTCAGCCATATTACACCTTTCTCTTAAGATGCAGATCAAAACATGCCTCTTTAACCAAGTTTTTCATCACTTGTCCTTCTACCTTGTAAATAGCACATATTTTCAGCCCATGGTACAAAAATAAAAAGGAGGCAAACGGACAATGCTTTTAAAATGGGAGAATGTGCAAGGAGCCATTTACAACTTCCAAAAATAGATGAAGCTAACTGACGAATATGAGACAATGTTACTTTTTGGGGATGTTGGTCCAGCCAAATTGACACCATCTATTGTAGATTCATAACAGCTCAGCATAATAACAACCCTCAAATTGATCTGGCTGCAACTGAACACAGACCTTCAAGGCAAATGCAAAGAAAAGCAAGGAGTAACTCCTGGAAACTATCTGCATCAACATCTTTCTCCGTTAGGTTGTTCTCCCCAATTCTCTCAAAACAGCAGGAAAACTACAATCTGAGATACTGAAAGAAATACAATAATTCTAAAAACTAAACGAAAAACCCTGCATCCAACCAATCAATCAGTGAACTAAAGACTTATAATTGTGCAGGAATATTGTGGCATCATCAAAGGATTGATACACCAATCGATCCAGTTTTGTAATCTGGACTAGTGTTACAGCATTGTTTCCCCTGACATTTTTTTTCTCTACTTTTAATGTGTGTCTTGTCTATTTCTCTTTGTGGTGGGTAGATTTTAAAAGGGGCTTACCCTTGGTTAAAAAAATCAATTTGGTTACAATAAATAATGTTCTTATTAATGACAAAAGCCTGTTGTGTATTTCTCATAATCTGAAACAGTTAGTTAGATTGGTCACTTTGGATGTTTAGTTATTTTTTCACACTTGCAGCAATTCCAGGAACATTGGAGCTTGACATTGGCACACTCACCCGAGTTGTGATGTTATCAGTATCACTTTTTTGTTTTTGATATTACTGTATGTGACATTTGTCATAAATGTAGCTAAATCAATTACCTTCTGAAGTAGCCTAGCAGACCATTCATTTAACCCAGAATTTGTTTAATATTTTAATCTCTGAAGTGTTTTTCTTTGGTTCAACAAGGATCCTGCTTAGCACTCTTCTGCCTGTGTTGTAATTCCATAATTAGGATCTAAAGTCTTTAATTCCACTTGAATTTAGAATAAATGGATTATGGTGAAGAATAGGTGGTCACACATTAAAACCCTTACTTGTTTTTTCTTGTTTGAATTCTGTGTAGTTGGAGATTTTGAAAAATGCTGCTGTATGGGGAGGCAATGGGGTATTATCACTGGACTGTTAATCCAGAGACCTGGGTTCAAATCCTGCCATGGCAGATGGTGGAATTTGAATTCAATAAATGTCAAGAGTCTAATGATGACTGTGAATCTACTGCAGGTTGTCGGGAAAAACCCATCTGGTTCACTCATGTCCTTCAGGGAAGGGAACTACCATCCTTACCTGGTCCAGACCCATAGCAATGTGGTTGACTTATAACTGCCTTCTGGGCAATAAATGCTGCCCTAGCCAGCGACGCCCTCATCCTGTGAATGAATAATAAAATTCAATTCAAAGGAAGGTTGTTGAAAATTCACAACCTGTGAATAATTCCGTCTTATTGGTGAATAAATCCTATAATACCAAGATTATCTATCGTTAGTCTCAGCTGCATTTAAATTAAATGATGTTCCACGTGCACATCCATATTTCCCAATAAAACAGAAGCTTGAACACTCGACCTTTCCTTGTTAAATGCTGAATGGTCTAGTACTCCCATCTATTTTGTGATGATATTCTCCAGGAAGATATCCCAAACCTTTAAATACAGTGTTGTACCGTTCTAGGATCTGTTCCGCAGTCAATGGTTCAATGTGCTGCAAATACTTGCACATTTGTTTTGGCATATTGAGGGTTACCAGTCCAAGCTACAGACTTGTTCTTGTGCCCATGAAGTTCTAAGACCAAAATTCACAAACAGCATTGCCTATGTAGACCCATTGTTTCTGCCCCCTAGAACTCATCTCTTCCTGTTCAAGTTTAATCAAAGTCCACCTTAAACAGTTGAGGAAATAAATCAACATTTTGGGTATTACCCTTTTTCAGCACTGGATGTGGGGGTATGGGGAGCTGCAGATAAAGGGCAGGGAGGGGTAGTGGAATGGTGGTGATAGGTAGGCAGCACTAGTAGGTATGGGGTTGTACCTACTACCAGTGCCCACCTATCACCACCAGACCGCTACTCCCCTCACCCCACTCTATGCAGCTTCCCCCTAACCCCACATCCAGTCCTAAAAAAGGGGTAATACCCAAAACATTGACTTCTCCTTTCCTCCAGATGCTGCCTGGCTTGCTGTGTTCATCCAGCCTCCTGTTTGTCTACATTGGATTCCAGCATCTGCAGTGTTATGGTCTCTTTAAAAAAAAAAGTTCTCTGTCAAACTTCCAGTAATTCCTTTGGCTGTGTTCACTTTTGCCTGCTAAGTTCTATGAAGCATCTTGATTTTTTTTTTTCTCCCCTCGCTCAAGAGACATTGCTTTTGCTGCTTGAGGTATCTAGATTCAGGGGACACATTCTAAGGATTGGGTGTGATCATTTAGGACTGAGATCAGTGGAAATGTATTCACTCAACAGGTTGTGAATTTTCAACAAGCTTCCTTTGAATTGAGAATTTTTATGTCTTTATCTCAGACTTGCAAATATTGAAAAGATCATTGGACCCTTGGGGTTTAATAGGTTGTATAGTCACTCGTTGCATTTCTAATGCTCTGATATTCTTATGGATGTTCTTCTAGACATTTTGCAGCTATAAGCTTTTTCGACATTTCTAGTCGTTTCAATTAGTAATTAATGCAAGCAATTTTAGAAACCTCTGGATTGAAAGGGTAAACAAATTAAATGCCTCTATTCTAGAGGGTCTTCATTGCTCTTCAATATACAGTACATTCTCTCTACAAAGAAGCTTCTTGATCTACTGGCCATTTAATGAGACTGTTCTGTTTAGTGATGGTCTCAATCTGAATTGTGGTGTTTTTGCCTGAATGCTGTGATTATTCAACAGCAACTGAAGATTCGAACTTGCACATCTTTGCTTTACTTTCCCCCACAGACCTAATCAGTCCGACTGCGCAAGCACTTTCAGATAACAAGGTGTGGAGCTGGAGGAACACAGCAGGCCATGCAGCATCAGAGCAGCAGGAAAGCTGATGTTTCGGGTCGGGACCCTTCTTCAGAAATGGGGGAGGGCAAGGGGCTCTGAAATAAATAGAGGGAGGGAACGGTGATAGCAGGTATGTATATGGAGCAGATAGGTGGGAGAGAAGATGGACAGGTCAAGGAGGCAGGGATGAAGCTAGTAAAGGTGAGTGTAGGTAGGTAGTGAGGAGGGGTTTGGTCAGTGAGGAGGGAGGGGCGGATAGGTGGAAGAGAAGACAGACAGGTCAAGGAGGTAGGGATGAGGGGGGAGCTGGTCTTGGGATGAGGTCGGGGGGAGGAGATTTTGAAACTAGCGAAGTCCACGTTGAGACCATTGGGTTGTAGACTTCCAAGGCGGAATACGAGGTGCTGTTCCTCTAGTTTCCGGGTGGCATTGTTGCGACACTGGAGGAAGCCCAGGATGGACATGTTGTCCAGGGAGTGGGACGGGGAGTTGTTGTCGTTTGTCGCGAACCGAGCGTAGTGCTCCACAAAGTGATCTCGGAGTCTCTGCTTGGTCTCCCCGTTGTAGAGGAGGCCATATCGGGAATAGCGGATACAATAGACCACATTAGCGGATGTGCAGGTGAACATCTGTTTAATGTGGAAGGTTTTCTTAGGCCCTGGGATGGAGGTGAGGGGGAGGTGTAGGGGCAGGTGAAGCACCTCCTGTGGTTGCAGGAAAAGGTGCCGGGGGTGATGGGGTTAGTGGGGAGTGTGGAGCGGACGAGGGAGTCGCAGAGAGAGCGGTCCCTCTGGAAGGTAGGTAAGGGTGGGGAGGGAAATATATCCTTCGTAGTGGGGTCAGATTGCAGGTGGCGGAAGTGCCGGAGAATGATGCGTTAAATCCGGAGGTTAATGGGGTGATACGTGAGGACAAGGGGAATTCTGTCTTTGTTTTTATTGCGGGCAGGGGGTGCGAGGGCTGAGATTTGGTCGAGGACGTTTTCAACCACGGGGTGGGGGGGTGGGGGTTGGTTGCAGTCCTTGAAAAACAAGGACATCTGAGATGTCCAGGAGTGGAATGCCTCATCTTGGGGCAGATACGGCGCAGATGGAGCAATTCGGAATAGGGGATTGCATTCTTGCAGGAAAGTGGGTGAGAGGAGGTGTAGTCCAGGTGGCTGTGGGATCAGTGGGCTAGAAATAGATATCAGTTTTGAGGTGGTTACCAGTGATGCAGACAGAGGTCCAGGAAGGAGAGAAAAGTATCAAAGATGGTCCAGGTGAACTTGAGGTTGGGGTGGAAGGTGTTAGTAAAGTTGATGAACTGTTCAAGCTCCTCATGGGAGCACGAGGCAGCGCCGATACAAAGAAAATTACAGCACAGGAACGGGCCCCTCGGCCCTCCAAGCCTGCGCCAATCCAGATCCTCTATCTAAACCTGTCACCTATTTTCCAAGGATCTGTATCCCTCTGCTCCCTGCCCATTCATGTATCTCTCTAGATACATCTTAAATGACGCGATTGTGCCCGCCTCTACCACCTCTGCTGGCAACACGTTCCAGGCACCCACCACCCTCTGCATAAAGAACTTTCCCCCTCTCACCTTGAAATCATGATGCCTAGTAATTGAGTCCCCCACTCTGGGGAAAAGCTTCTTGCTATCCACTCTGTCTATATCTCTCATGATTTTGTAGACCTCAGTCAGGTCCCCCCTCAACCTCCGTCTTTCTAATGTAAATAATCCTAATCTACTCAACTTCTCTTCATAGCTAGCGCCCTCCATACCAGGCAACATCCTGGTGACCCTCCTCTGCACCCTCTCCAAAGCATCCACGTCCTTTGGGTAATGTGGCGACCAGAATTGTACGCAGTATTCCAAATGTGTTCGAACCAAAGTCCTATACAACTGTAACATGACCTGCCAACTCTTGTACTCGATATCCCGTTCGACGAATGACAGCATGCCGTACGCCTTCTTGACCACTCTATCTACCTGCGTTGCCACCTTCAGGGTACAATGGACCTGAACACCCAGATCTCTCTGTGCATCAATTTTCCCCAGGGCTTTTCCATTTACCGTATAGTTCGCTCTTGAATTGGATCTTCCAAAATGCATCACCTCACATTTGCCTGGATTGAACTCCATCTGCCATTTCTCCTCCCAACTCTCCAATCTATCTATATTCTGCTGCATTCTCCGACAGTCCCCTTCACTATCTGCTACTCCACCAATCTTAGTGTCATCTGCAAACTTGCTAATCAGACCATCTATACCTTCCTCCAGATCATTTACGTATATCACAAACGACAGTGGTCCCAACACGGATCCCTGTGGAACACCACTGGTCACAGTTCTCCATTTTGAGAAACTCCCTTCCACTACAACTCTGTCTCCTGTTGTCCAGCCAGTTCTCTATCCATCTAGCTAGTACACCCTGGACCCCATGCGACTTCACTTTCTCCATCAGCCTACCATGGGGAACCTTATCAAACGCCTTACTGAAGTCCATGTATATGACATTTACAGCCCTTCCCTCATCTATCAACTTTGTCACTTCCTCAAAGAATTCTATCAAGTTGGTAAGACATGACCTTCCCTGCACAAAACCACGCTGCCTATCACTAATAAGCCCATTTTCTTCCAAATGTAAATAGATCCTATCCCTCAGTATCTTCTCCAGCAGCTTCCCCACCACTGACGTTAGGCTCACCGGTCTATAATTACCTGGATTATCCTTGCTACCCTTCTTAAACAAGGGGACAACATTAGCAATTCTCCAGTCCTCCGGGACCTCACCCGTGCTCAAGGATGCTGCAAAGATATCTGTTAAGGCCGCAGCTATTTCCTCTCTCACTTCCCTCAGTAACCTGGGATAGATCCCATCCGGACCTGGGGACTTGTTCACCCTAACACCTTTTAGAATACCTAACACTTACCCTTCCTTATGCTGACCTGACCTAGAATAATCAAACAGCTATCCCTAACCTCAACATCCGTCATGTCCCTCTCCTCAGTGAATACCGACGCAAAGTATTCATTAAGAATCTCACTCATTTTCTCGGACTCCTCACCTTGGGCAGCACAGTGGCTCAGTGGTTAGCACTGCAGCCTCACAGCGCCAGGGACCCGGGTTCGATTCCAGCCTCAGGGCTACTGTCTGTGTGGAGTTTGCACATTCTCCCTGTGTCTGCATGGGTTTCCTCTGGTTTCCTCCCACAGTCCAAAGATGTGCAGGCTAGGTGGATTGGCCATGCTAAATTGCCTGTAGTGTTCAGGGAAGTGTGGGTTATAGGGGGATGGGTCTGGGTGGGATGCTCCAAGGGTTTTTGTGGACTTGTTGGGCTGAAGGGCCTGTTTCCACACTGTGGGGATTCTAAATAACTTACCTCCTTTGTCCGTGAGTGGGCCAACCTTTTCTCTAGTTACCCTCTTGCTCCTTATGTATGAATAATAGGCTTTCGGATTTTCCTTAACCCTGTTTGCTAAAGATATTTCATGACCTCTTAATTCCTCGTTTCAGATTGATCCTACTTTCCCGATATTCTTCCAAAGCTTCATCTGTTTTCAGTCACCTCAATCTTATGTATGCTTCCTTTTTCCTCTTTGCTAGTCTCATAATTTCACCTGTCATCCACGGTTCCCTCATCTTGCCCTTTCTATCCCTCATTTTCACAGGGACATGTCTGTCCTGCACTCTAATCAACCCTTCTTTAAAAGCCTCCCTCATATCAAATGTGGATTTACCCTCAAACAGCTGCTCCCAATTCACATTCCCCAGCTCCTGCTGAATTTTGCTATTGTTGGCCTTCCCCCAATTCAGCACTCTTCCTTTAGGACCACTCTCGTCTTTGTCCATCAGTATTTTAAAACTTACGGAATTGTGATCACTATTCCCAAAGTAATCCCCTACTGAAACTTCAACCACCTGGCCCGGCTCATTCCCCAACACCAGGTCCAGTATGGCCCGTTCCCGAGTTGGACTATTTACATACTGCCCTAGAAAACCCTTGTGGATACTCCTTACGAATTCTGCTCCATCTAAACCCCTAACACTAAGTGAATCCCAGTCAATGTTGGGAAAGTTAAAATCTCCCATCACCACCACCCTGTTGCTCCTACATCTTTTCATAATCTGCCTACATATTTGTGCCTCTACAGTCATCGATGTACCTCCACCACCTGCAATCTGACCCCACTATGAAGGATATATTTCTCTCCCCACCCTTATCTAACTTCCAGAGGGACCACTCTCTCCACGACTCCAACGTCCGCTCCACCACGCCCAGCACTTTTCTTTGCAACCTCAGGGAGGTGCTACACCTGCCCGTACACCTCCCCCCTCACCTCCATCCCAGGCCCCAAAAAAAAGTCTTCCACATTAAACAGATGTTCACCTGCACATCCGTTAATGTATCATATCCGCTGTTCCCGATGCGGCCTCCTCTACATGGGGAAAACCAAGCGGAGGCTTGCAGACCGCTTTGTGGAACACCTACGCTTGATTCGCAACAAACAACTGCACCTCCCAGTCGTGAACCACTTCAACTCCCCCTCCCATTCCTTGGACGACATGTCCAATCTGGGCCTCCTCCAGTGTCACAACGATACCACCCAGAAACTGGAGGAACACCACCTCATATTTCGCCTTGGAAGTCTACAACCCAATGCTCTCAATGTGGACTTTACCAGTTTCAAAATCTCCCCACCCCCGGCCTCATCCCATGACCAGCCCCCGCCTGCTTGACCTGTCCAGCCTCTCTCCCACCTATCCGCTCCTCCCACCTCACTGACCAATCCCCACCATTCCCTGACAACAAGGTGCAGAGCTGGATGAACATAGCAGGCCAAGCAGCATCATAGGAGCAGAAAGGCTGACGTTTCGGGCCTAGACCCTTCATCAGAGAAGGGGTTCTGAAATAAATAGGGAGAGAGTGGGAGGCGGATAGAAGATGGATAGAGGAGAAGATAGGTGGAGAGGCACCGCCTCCCACTCTCTCCCTATTTATTTCAGAACCCCCTCCCCCTCCCCCATTTCTGAAGAAGGGTCTAGGCCTGAAACATCAGCCTTTCTGCTCCTATGATGCTGCTTGGCCTGCTGTGTTCATCCAGCTCTGCACCTTGTTGTCTCGGATTCTCCAGCATCTGCAGTTCCTACTATCACTGATGCAAATTCCCCCCACCATTCCCTACCTACACTCACCTGTACTGTCCCCACCCGAGACATCAGCCTTCCTGCTCCTCTGATACTGCTTAGCCTGCCGCATTCGGTCCAGCTCCACACCTTGTTATCTCTTACTGTCCCTGAACGCTTTCTCTAGCCCTGGCATCGCAGAGCGCAGGCGCGGTTTATTGAGGTGGGGGCAGGGCTATCCGGTGCGCAGGCGCAGTTTTGTGGTGGTTGTGAGGGGAGGCCTGTGTCCGGCCCGCATGCGCAGTCTGTCTTCTGTGATGGCTGCGTTGGTGTTGTGCCGCCGCGTTGTCAATCCGTTCGGACAGCGATTTCCCCTCAGCCAGACTATCTCATTCGTACAAACCAGGGAGAAGAAACGATGGATGAAATCTTACATGTTATTAATGGAAAGAAAGAAGAAACTTGAAGGGCCTCCGCCGCCTAAACCCCGGTGTGTCAGTGTGCATGGGCAGTAGGCCTCAGGCCCTTCATTACCCCAGTGTAAATGATGCTTTGGGTGAAAACAGTGCGAATGTTGTCTTTCTTGTTTTGCATTTAATATGCAAGGTTATTATAGAATCTTGCAATTATAGAGTTAGACTACAGACAAGCCGTGTTCTCGTTGAAAGGGGGAACATGTTTAAGGGGCTGAATGGCCTACTCCTGTTCCTATGTTCCTAGATTTATATATGATAGTTAACAAATGTTTCTTGGTGGAAGACATAATTTGGAGGCAGATGAAGTTTAATGTAGAGGGATGAGAAGTGGCTTATTTTGGTAGAAAGAATATAGAGACACACTATATACATTTTGGTAGGAGTAATAGTAAAAAGGATTATTACTTGAATGGTAAAAAGTTGCAGCATGCTGCTATGCAGAGGGACCTGGGTGTCCTTGTGCATGAATCACAGAAGGTAGGTCTGCAGGTACAACAAGTAATTAGGAAGGCAAATGGAATTTTGTCCTTCATTGCTAAAGGGATTGAGATTAAAAGCAGAGAGGTTATGTTGCAGCTGTACAAGGTGCTGGTGAGGCCACACCTGGAGTACTGTGTGCAGTTTTGGTCTCCTTACTTGAGAAAGGATGTATTGGCACTGGAGGGGGTGCAAAGGAGGTTCACTAGGTTGATTCCGGAGTTGAGGGGGTTGGCTTATGAGGAGAGACTGAGTAGATTGGGATTATATTCATTGGAATTCAGAAGATTGAGGGGGCATCTTATAGAAACATATAAAATTATGAAGGGAATAGATAAGATAGAAGTAGAGAGGATGTTTCCACTGGCAGGTGAAGCTAGGACAAGAGGGCATAGCCTCAAGATTAGAGGGGGCAGATTTAGGACTGAATTGAGAAGGAATTTCTTCACCCAGAGGGTTGTTAATCTGTGGAATTCCTTGCCCAGTGAAGTAGTTGACGCTACTTCAGTAAACGTTTTTTAAAAAAAGTAGATTTTTTTTGAACAATAAAGGAATTAAGGGATACAGTGAGAACGCGGGTAAGTGGATCTGAGTCCACAAAAAGATCAGCCATGATCTTATTGAATGGCGGAGCAGGCTCGAAGGGCCAGACGGCCTACTCCTGCTCCTAGTTCTTATGTTCTTATAATGAACGGTATAAATCTTAAAGGGTGTACAAGAGCAGACAAGCTACATTTATGTTTGCATAAGTCATTAAAGATGGAAGAACAGATTGAGGTTAATAAAACACATCTTAGGCTTTATTAACAGCATTATAGCATATTAAAACAAGGAGGTTATGTGGAACTTGCATATGATGGGAGGTTGCCTCTGTTGGAGTATTCTGCTCAGTACTGGGCACCACAGAGAATGTGAAGGAGAGGATTTAAATAGAGAAACCGGGATGTCTTGCTGCAATTATACAGTGCCTTCATGAGATCACTCCTGGCATATTGTGTGCAGTTTTGGTCTCATCTGAGGAAGTATGTTCTGGCTATGGAGGGAGTGCAATAAAGGTTTACCAGACTGATTTCTGGGATGGCAGGACTGATGTGTGAAAAGAGATTAGATTGGTTAGCACTATAACCGCTGAAGTTGAGAAGGATGAGGGAGGCTCTCATAGAAACCTATAAAATTCTAAGAGGACTGGACTGGGTGGATGCAGGAAGGATGTTCCTGATGATCAGGGAGTCCATAACCACAGGTTGCAGTCTAAGGATATGGGGTAGGCCATTTAGGACTGAGATGAGAAGTTTCTTGACCCAGAGAGTGGTGAGCCTGTGGAATTCTCTGCCACAGAACGTGATTAAAGCCAAAACATTGAATGTTTTTTAAGAAAGTGTTAGATAAAGTTCTTGGGGCTGAAGGGATTAAAGGGTACTGAGTTGGATGATTAGCCACGATCACATTGAAAAGCAGAACAACTCAAGGCATGGCCTACGTCTGTTTCTGTTCTCTGTTCCTGTGTTAAACAGGAGTTTCACAATAATGTTTTCTCCTCCACAGATGCTGCCAGACCTGCTGAGCTTTTCCAGCAACTTTGTTTTTGTTCTTGTTTTTGTTTCCCAATAATGGTTTCTGGGATGAGGAACTTAAGTTATAAAGATAGATTGGACTAGGTAGGACGGTTTTCTTTGGAAAATAAAAGGAGCAGAGAAGATTTAATAGAGGTACTCCAAGTCACTAGGGTCTGGACAGTCAATAGGGAGAAACCTTTCCCACCCTTAAAAGGATTGGAATGAAGAGGGCACAAATCTAAATAACTGGTGACAGAAGCAAAATCGGTATATGGAAAAACTTCATCACGTAGTGAGTAATTGAAATCTGGAATGTAGTGGTGGTGTTCCCATGTATCAGTTGACCTTGACGTCTGGATTGAAATGGTTGTGGGCTTGGTACGTGCTGTCTGAGGACCTTTGGTAATTTCTGCAATACATCTTGTAGACAGACACTGCAGTAACTGAGCATCGGTATGGATGGATGTTTGTGGATGTGGTGCCAGTCAAGTGGGTTGCTTTGCCTTGGATAGTGTCAATGTTCTTGAGTGTTGTTGGAGCTGCACCCGTCCAGACGACTGGGGAGTATTTCATCGCACTCCTGACTTGTGCCTTGTAGATCGTGGACAGGCTTTGTGCAGTCGATGGTATCCCCTAGGATGTTGATAGTGGGGGATTCAGTGAATTGAATGTCACCATTGAATGTCAAGGAGAAGTGGTTATATTATGTCTTATTGGAGATGGTCATTGCCTGGCATTTGTGTAGCATGAATGTTACTTGCTACTTGTCAACCCAAGCCTGGATTATCTGGATCTTGTTGCGTTTGAACGTGGACTGCTTCAGTATCTGAGGAGTCATGAATGGTGCTGAACATTGTGCAGTCATTGGCGAACATTCCCACTTCTGGCCTTATGATAGGGGAAAGGTCATTGATGAAGCAGCTGAAGATGGTTAGGCCTAAGACACTACGCTGAGGAACTCCTGCATAGATGTCCTGAGGCTAAGATAAGTATGTCTGCAACCAGCCGAGAGTTTGCCCCTTGATACCCACTGATTCCAGTTTTGCTAGGGCTCCTTGATGCCACACTCGATCAAATGCAGCCTTGATGTCAAGGGTTGTCACTTTGACCTCACATCTGGAATTCAGCTCTTTTGTCCATATTTGAACCAAGGCTGTAATGAGGTCAGGAGCTGAGTGGCCCTCATGGATCTCAAGCTGGGCGTCACTTAGGAGGTGCCGCTTGATAGCACTGTTGATGACACCTTCCATCACTTTACTAATGATCAACAGTAGACTGATGGAGCAGTAGTTGGCTGGGTTGGAATTGTCCTACATTTTGCATACAGGAGATACCTGGGCAATTTTCCACATTGTCAGGTAAATGCCAGTGTTGTAACTAGTGCAGAACAGCTTGCCTAGTGGAGCAGCAAGTTCTGGAGCACAAGTCTTTAGTACTATCACCAAACAATTGTCAAGACCCATAGCCTTTTCACTATCCAATGCCTCCAACCGTTTCATGATATCACATCGAGTGAATTGAATTGACTGAAAACTGGCATCTGTGATGCTAGGGATCACTGGAGGAGGTTGAGATTACTTATCCACTCAAATGATTCAGCCTGATGTTTCGTATTGGATGTATGATGTATTGGGCTCATCCATAAATGTGGATTGGGATGTTTGTAGAGCCTCCTCCTTTAGTGATCACTTAATTGTCCACCACCATTCACGACTGGATGTGGCCGGACTGCAGAGCTTAGATCTGATCCATCTTGATTTGATTGAGAGAATGTGAAATCGAGATTAATGATGTATCTCAGAGAAGGGGTAGATATTGGCAGGTGACATTCCTAGCTTGTGTCATTCATCCTGGTGTCTGGATATGCACCTCAAGTGCCTAAACAACAGTGCTATAGACCGCATGCTGGAAGTCTTGCTTTTTGACCAGAGCAGATAGTTTAACCCATGTGACTTCTTCTGTGGGGAACATTTTCCGTGATTCTATCTGGAAGACGGAACAGGATGGCAGGACTGATGCTGACAGTTGGTGGGTAAAAAAAAAACCTCCATTTTTTTCTCAAATAGAGAAGTAATTAGACTTAAGGTTTTAACAAGGTCTCCACTAGAAGAGCTATTGGGCCTAGTGAATCATTTTATTCATATATGTGATATAGGCATTGCTGGCTTTGCCAGCATTTATTGTCCATCCCTAGTTGCCCTTGAGAAAGTGGTGGTGAGATGCCTTCTTGAACCCCTGCAGTGCTTGTGCTGTAGGTCATCCCACAATAGATTGTGGAGTGTGTTCTAGGGTTTTGACCCATCAACACTGCAAGACCAAGTATATATTTCCAAGTCTGAACTGAAAGTGGCTTGGGAAAGAGTCTGCAAGTGGTGGTATTCTAATGCATCTGCTTCCTTTTTCTGAGATAACAAGGTGTAGAGCTGGATGAACACAGCAGGCCAAGCAGCATCAGAGGAGCAGGAAAGCTGACGTTTCGGGCTTAGATCCTTCTGAAGAAGGGTCTGGGCCCGAAATGTCAGC
>NC_063344.1:2713718-2755532 GCF_021869965.1 Rhincodon typus
CTCAGATTCTCCTGCATCTGCAGTTCATACTATCTCTGCAACAAATAGAATGACTTCCTTTGTTTTGAATATTGAAAGGCAAAAGAAAAAATGTTCCTCAATATTTACACAAAGCTTTTAGACCACATCTGGATGAATCTATTCATAGTGATAAAGAATTACTGGAGATCCATGTTCCAATTGGATTCTGAGGAAAGGTCACCAGACCCGAAACGTTAACTCTGTTTTTTTCCTTCACAGATGCTGCCAGACCTGCTGAGCTTCTCCAGCAACTTTCTTTATGTTCCTGATTTACAGCATCTGCAGTTCTTTTGGTTTTTATTTAACATTCAGACTTGGGCTGATTAAGTTTTGAGCTACATAAGTGTCAGGCTGTGACCACCCCCATTAACAGCATATCTAACCACCATTCAATAGCATTACCAACATTGCATTTCTTCCACCAACAATATTTTGAGAGTCACCACGGACCTGAAAGTTAACTGACCAGCTGCATAAATACAATAGCTCCAATAGCTGGTTGTGCAAAGTGTGACTCACTACCTGCCTCCCAAAGCCTTTCCAAGGCACAAGTCAGGAGCAAAATAGAAGACTCTCCACTTGCCTGAATCAGTGCAACTCCAAACACACTCGAGATTTGATTCCACCCAGGATAAAGCAACATTGTAAACTGGCACCTCATCCATGATCTTTAATGTTCATCCCCTTCATCATCAATGCACAGTTGCAGCAGTGTGTCCCATCAACAGGATGGACTTTCAGCAACTTGCTAAAGCTTCTTTGTTAATAATAGCCAAAACCCACAATCTCTACCACTTAAAAAGGAAAAAAGCAGCAGGCACACGTGAACACCACCCTAGCATGGAAATATATCACTGCTCCTTCATCCTGGCTAGATCGAAATCCTGGAACTTCCTAATTAACAGCACCGTGTAAATACTTTCTCCATATTGATTGCAGGGGTTCAAAACAGTGTCTCATTACTATCTTCACTCAGCCAGTTAGGGATTGACAATGAATGCTGTCTTTACCGGTGACATTGACATTCTGTGGAAGGATTAAAATAAAAAAGAATTGCTTTCAGATTATTCTAAAGTAAACAGATGCTGCTTCATATTCTTTGAAGATGCATCCGGTTCATACTGAAACAGATGAAGTCGGAGAAGGTTATAAAAACAAAGTTGCTGGAAAAGCTGAATAGGTCTGGCAGCATCTGTGAAGGAAAAAACAAGAGTTAATATTTCGGGTCCGGTGACCCTTCCTCAGAACTGACGGTGGCTGGGAAAACGTAAGTTTACACGCAGAAAAAAGGGGGAGGGGTTGGGGCAGGGAGTAAACGATAGGATAGAGCCTAAAGAGAGAGAAGAGCAGTTGGACAGACAAAGAGTTGATAACGATCAGGCGGGGAGGGTGAATAGTTCTTAATGGGGACTATTAGTGACTAACAACAGGTGGTGTGTAGTGGCAGGCTAAGTGGTAACAAGGCCTGGTGTGTGGGGTAGGGGGCTGGGACATGGGAGGGTTTAGGCCCTAAAATTATTGAACTCAATATTGAACCAGAGGGCTGCAGGGTCCCCAAGCAGAAAATGAGGTGTTATTCTTCCAGCTTGCGTTGAGCTTTGCTAGAACACTGTAGCAAGCCAGAAACAGAAATGTTGGCCAAGGAACAGGGTGGTGCGTTAATGTGGTAGGCAACGGGTAGTTCAGGGTCTTCCAAACAGACCGTAGATGTTCTACAAAGCGGTCGCCCAGTCTACGCTTCATTTCTCCAATATAGAGGTATAATGCCACAGTGAGTTAATGTCCCCCACCAACTCCCAAATGGCCACCATCCTGTCCCAGGATTTAGTTATGGAATTCTTCATCTATATCCTGTGCAATGCTCTTTACCTTCTTAACGCTTTTGTGGATATGATCAGCTAAATGGGTAATATGTTCTGCTTCGTCAGGAATATAGGTACAACATTCTTGTCCTACTGCCACACAAGTGCTGCCTTTCTCTGCTAACAAGAAGTCTAATGCTAATCGATTTTGTAATGCAACTGTCCTGACAGCGACCAGCTCAGAAGACAAATGAGATCTGGCTTTAGTGGTTCTGTCTAAGCCATTGGCCAGGAGCTTGGTAACATTGGCAATTTTTTCAAGAGCTGAGGCCATATTAATCAATTCACGAGCAGCTTTACCAGTCCCATACATAGGGAAGGCAATCATTCAAAATCATTCAGTTTCAGTAATGGCTCGTTTTTGTTTTCCACGACCTTGCGGTAAGGGTATTGTGGACGAATGACGAATGACGAATGTGAGGAACTATGTAGGCTAAATAACAAGATCCTGTCCAAGTTGGGGGCAACCAGGCATATGCACGATGGCCACAAACAAAATAGGTGCCATTATAGGGCACAAATCAAGTTACAAACGTGTGAGACCATACCTGGGTCCACGACTGATTGTTGGTGAGATTGGTAAATCTCAAAGGGCTACGTCCGGGGCCCCAAAAGGTTATGCGTGAGTCAATTTGCGTCCAAGTGTAGTTACTACCGAAAACATGGGTAACGTTACAGTATTGCTGGCATGAACAATTTCCCTTGAATGTGCCTTTCCCCTGTGTCTCATTCTGTGTAAAGCAAAGAGGAATATTTTGGCCTGCCTTTGGGCCAAGGTTGAAATAAGGGGGGGATGTAAGAGGTATTAGTGCTATTGTTATTATAATTGGGTTGGTACCATCCTGTAATGGTGGTCAGATCATATCCTGCTGATTTCCATTGTGCCCTATCTGGGTCCGTATTTACCACTGTCATCTGTCATTGATAGTTGATCCTTTTCTCTCTCCTGATTCTGAGCTATTTTGTCTCAATACCCATTTGGCTACTTCAGGGGCATTAAAAGGAATAGACTGTAACAGAATTCGCCTCGTTGAGTCTATCAGCACATGAGTGCATACCCAACAGGAGGACACATTTAAACATATAGCTTATTCATAGCTTAATGACAAAAAGGAGTTATGCAAACTTCATTCCTTATGCTCCATCTTGGGGCTGCTAATACCCAAGAGTCCCGGTAAAATCAGGATCAACTTCATGATGTCGGATCAGGGAGGGAGCCTCGATCAAATTTGCACCTAGTCCTGTGGATCCAGTCTGGTTTTCCTTGTACTTTGATCGCTGTTCGGGTAGTCAGTAGAACTTGATACAGGCCCTTCCACCTAGAAGAAAGAATCCTTTGCAAGTGATTTAACGTAAACAAAGTCGCCGGGTTTAAAGACCTTCTTGGGGTTTCGGCAGGGCAGCTTTTACGTTCTCATGATTTATTCTAGCAGCATCACTTAATGCTTGTGCATACTGCAGAGTCTTTTCATCCACCCAAGCTAAAGCAATGTCTGGACCAGTCATAGGAGGTTTTGTACCCGTTGTCATAGATCGTCCCATTAATATCTCAAAAGGGGTTAATCCCGTTGTCCTATTTACCTGATTTCTTAAGGTGTAAAAGGCAATGGGGAGGGCCCCAGGCCATTTTAGTCCAGTATCTGCACACACTTTGGCACTCTGAGGAGGTGATAAACCCCTGATTTTTCCAGAGGGTGCCAAAATCATGTACCACTCCAAAGGCATAGCGGGAATCTGTGTATGTGCTAGCCGCCGATGTTCCTGCGGCAAGAATGCAGCGTGAAGAGTTCGGCTGCCTGTGCAGATGTTCCAGGGGGCAAAGCAACAGACTCGAGAGTTTCGAAAGGAGTGACAACAGTATTACCGGCCATAGTGGCGGTATCATAGGGACGGAAGGAGGAGCCATCAGTAAACAACATGAGATCAGGATTGTCAAGAGGGGTAGAATGTAGGCCGGGAGGGGGAGAGGTAACCGAGTCAACAAGTTGCAGGCAATCATGATCAGAATCAACCAATGTGTCGGGGAGCAATGAGGCGGGATTGACGGATGGGGAGCAGCAAAAGGTGACATTAGGTTTGGACAACCTCATATCCATTCCTTCAGGCTGCAGAGAAATGCTGCGTTTCTGCAGAATTTAATTGTAGCAACACAGCATGAGGAGCCAGGACGATGCAAGGATGGTCAATTGGGGACAACAAGGTGCAGGGCTGGATGAACACAGCAGGCCAAGCAGCATCATAGGAGCAGAGAGGCTGACGTTTCGGGCCTAGACCCTGACTTTTCCAGCATAACGGCGGTGGCTGCGACGGAATGTAGACAACGCGGCATACCACGGGCAACAGGGGGAAGGTTAGCTGAATGGTAGGCCACTGGACGCTTAAGACCACCGTGTTCTTGCATAAGAATACCACTGGCGAAGCCCTCCTTTTCACTAACATACAGGGCGCAAGGCTTATTATAGTCTGGAATACCAAGAGCGGGAGCTTGTGTGAGGGCCTGGTGGAGCTCCTCAAAGGCCTGCATCCGATCTTTCATCCACTCAATGTTAGGAGGATGCCCTCACAAGGTGGTTTCACGAAGGACAGCATCCACGCGGCGATACTCAGGAATCCAGTGACGGCAGTAGTTGACCATGCCCAGAAATGATAACATCTCCTTTTGTGTAGAAGGGCGCAGAGCTTTTAACTTAACAGTGATTGTCTCTGGACCCAGGCAACATGTGCCATCAGCGAGGACATACGCCAGGTACTGCACTGTTGACTGACAGAGCTGCAATTTGGAGGCCAAAACCCGGTGGCCCTTAGAGGTAAGATGACACAGGAGTGCGACAGTGTCCATGGCGCAAGCCTCAATGGTCGTAGAAGCAACCAAAAGATCATCAGCATACTGCAAACCGTTGCTGTCGCGGGGCAGAGCTAAATCGAGCAAGTCTTTCCGAACTGCAGTAGTATAAACCACAGGGCTTTCAGTGTATCCTTGGGGCAATCGAGTCCAGGTATATTGCTGGCCACAGTAGGTGAAGGCAAACAGATACTGGCTTTCCACCGCGAGGGGTATTGAGAAGAAGGCTGAGCAGAGGTCAATGATTGTGTAGCATGTGGAGTCGGGCAGCAAGGAGGAAAGGATGGTATTGGTGTCGGGAACCACAGGAGTAATGGGGATAACAATCTGATTTATGGCACGCAAATCCTGAACAAAACGCCATTCGTCCTTCCATCCACGCTTAGGGATTGGTAAAATGGGTGTATTACAGGGGCTCTGTGTGGGACGTAGAACGCTTTGGCACAAGAGGGCATCAATAACTGGGCAAATGCCTTCCTCTGCTTCTTTGGACAGACGGTATTGCCGAATGGAGGGTAAGGAGACACATGAGGCTCAGCAGAGGTCACTAGACCAACATGATTTTTATGCAATGCCCACAAGGAAGAGGGAACAGTTCGGGGGTGTGAAAGCGACAAAATGTAGTCGTCCAACAATCAGGACGGAAGTGAATGCAGCCGGTGAGGGAGGAGTAAATTTCAACTGTAATGGATCCCCAACTGGGGAGCGAGGGGTCAACAGAACTGGCGGGCGAAGCCTCGCTCAGGCGTTTAATCACAGGCCCAATACCTTTTGATTCAGCGGGAGTTTTTACAGCTAAGGTGACATGGGGAAACGACTCGGGACCCATCGCAAACAAGGGCCCTTGTGTCGAGGATAAATGGACAGCAGCATCTAGTCCCTGAGGCCCCTAGTATATGGCACCCCCAAACTGGAGAGGCGAATTCTCTGACAAATAAGGGGCCGCTTGCCGGGACTATTCAGCTGACACCGGGCCCACAGAGAACAGGGCCATGCAGTGGGCTCGGGTAAGGAATCTGGAGGTGAGAAGCAGATGACAAAGACTACGTAGGGGTGCAGGCGGGAAGGCTGCAAGTACATCCGTTAGCTGAACTGGGAATTTTTCTGAAGGATTATTTTGCGTTTGCCAACAGTACAAAGTATCTTTGTTATGTGCAGGGGCAATTTCTTGGGGGAGCATGTAATAAGCCTGCGGGACTGCAGATTCGGGCAGCTCCAAAAACAGTCCTTGTGGGGTGCAATGAACCGTAGCACCAAGCTTACACAGAGCTCGGCGGCCGAGCAAACAAACCGGGGAATGTTTTGCAGTAACAAAAGTTTCATCAATGGTTCGGCCACGGATTGACATAGGGACAGGATCGGAGAAAAGTTCCACCATAGGAATACCAGCAGTTCCAACGGTGGATATATGGATATACATAGGAACATCCACGGTGGGGGGGACAGACAAAACAGTGTCACCGGAATAGATAAGAAATTGGACTCGTCTCCCATTAATACTGACATTTGCCACAGGGTTTTCATGGGGAGAGGATGAGAGTTCAATCATAAATGCATGTATAACCCCCTCATGCCCCCCCACCCCATTGACTCTGGGGGAAAGGGTTATGAAATGTAAAAGGGGCCTTATTGGACTGAGGAGGACCAGCAATCTTATCATTAGCGTTAGTGGAGCGGTGACAATCCCTAGCCCAATGTCCTTTGTCACCGCAACGACAGCAAATATCCTGACTCCTATCTCTGGGTGTCCCTCGCCAGGTACAATTTCACTGACCTTCCTGGTGAGCATGGGATCATTCCATTTGGGGGGGGGGCGGTTTGGATTGTTCTACGAATTAATCCTTTTGGGTGTTTGGCTTTATTGAATAACCCCTGTCGATCCATATTGGTGAGAGAAGTGATAACATCATTCCAATTTTGACGTTGCCAGTTTAGATTAATCAGTTGAAAAAGCTTGGACAATAGTGGGGTCCATACAATTCAATAAAGGTTTGAGTGGCCAATGGACCATCATCATCAAGTGCGATCCCTGCCGAAGATTCCCAAGCATCCCTAAACCTAGCCAGGAAGTCCATTAAAGATTCCCCTTTTCTCTGCAAACAGCGGGTAACCTCCCCGAAATCACCAGCCACGTTGGTAACAGCGTCTTTAGCTTTAGCTTGAAGCCAGGTGTCTCGGCTCTCATTGCCAGGCTCTGAGTCGTCTGCGTCAACCCACTCACCATTTTGACCTCTTGGCAGCGCAAACAGGTCCTTCACACCGGACCAGGAGGTGCCATAGGCAACTTTAAGCAACAACAAAACATCCCCTGGAAGCGGATTATAGATTTGACAAGTCTGCACCAAGTTATGGAATGGAACAGGTTTTTTCAGGGGATTCGGGGCTTCATTAATCATATTTCGAACTTCAGATGGTGTCCATGGTTATTGGACAGCCCCAACCATGATGCGAGGCATCTGGGGGACTGTACTATCAGGCAGATCCGTGGAATGCCTGTCCTTGGCCTTGGCTGCCCGTTGCCAGGTAATTTATTGGGAAGGGGCCGTAGACCTTGACCTGGTTCAGTCTCTTGTTTATTGTCAGGGCATTGGCCTGAGGCGGTATAAGGGGGAGGCTGTTTTTTTATTGCAGCAGCGAGTAATATTTCATCCATATCCAGAGGATTTTCCTTGGGCGCTGGTAATTTGGGGTACGTACCTGTGGGCGGGGCGCTAGGAGCTGGCGCCGTGACCAGCATTAGCCTGATTCGCTTTGGAGAGGTTGGTGACGGGCCGCAACTTCTAGCCATTTCTTAAAACAGCACATCATGTACTCGTTATCCCAAGTGGGATCACCCTACCCGCGTTCTGTCAAATCTTTCCAATGGTGTATCTTTCTCAAATCAAAAGTACCGCCATAAGGCTAGTCCCCGTGGGACCACCCATACAGATCGCTGGAAAATGTAACAGAGTACCTGCTGTCTGCAGTTTCACGCTAAACCTTATCAGCAGGGGAGCCGCGAGCTACCAGGGGATCACCCAACGTCTTTCCTTGTTTTTCAACGTCTTATTCTTTTTGCTGTCTTTTCCCTCATTTTCACCGGAAATTCTTTTTCTTCCAGGGTCCTTTCATTCGTGCTGGTAGAGTTACCCATTAGTACAAAACCCACTTTAAACAATAAAATCACAATAATCTATATTATCCTAATAACTAAATCCCCTCACCCACAAGCGCTCATTAGTACCTCAGTTCTCAAAGTCTGATCGCTTCCTTGTGTGGACACAATTCAATTACACGGAGGGTTTTAGAGCGAGTTTCAATCTTCCTCACGTGATCTTGCCTTTTCCCTTCTCACCGATCTAACTAGACCAGATCAGGGTGGCTCAACGCGGGTCACCGGCTGGGCGAAACTCGACTTCCCTCACCGGGGATCGTGCCCGATCCTACCCAGTTCGGATCCTGTCTATTAGGGATCCTGCCGACTACGCCAAACTTCCACAATCGGAATAAGATGCAACTATTCAGTATGTGGAAGTTTCAGGGGTGGAAAGGAAATATGCCAGATCTAGACTTTTTGTACAATGCTTTATGGACAAATATTAGTTAGAGCATGTTGAAACAAAAAGTCACTTTTGTGTTTTGATTTCCCACCACAGAGAAGCTGTTACTCCTTTCACTGTGATTGTAGACAACATTGATCTGACTGTAGGCCTATTACACGGGTCTACTGCACCTCCTCTTAGGTGTTCTGCAGATATAAATCGCAAACTCCAACACTTATTTGCGTCACTGACCATCACTTCCAGTATACCAATAGTGCAATTGTTTTGTAGTAAAGTTTGAGCTGTGCACCATCTTTGGGTACACCTCTCATGCATGCAGGAATAAAAGTTTAAACAAAGAAACCTGAGTCTCATCTGTTTGAAAGAAGGATTAAAGGGTTAAATCACACTTTCGCGCTGCCTGTCATAAACTCAAAAAGTATACACATCTTCTCCATAACAGTACAAAAGTTCTGCCACCTACTTGATTGCAATCACGTTCTCTTAGCAATGATGCATTTAGGTCACTGTTCCAGAATTACTCTCTGACCTTATTTTAAGTTCAACTTCTTTAGATGATAATAAATATGTATATGATAAATATGTATCATACACCTTTCATCACAGAGTACTTTGATTAAAAAAAAGACCGGTACCATGATCAAAGGATGACCTCCCTCACCTTTTTGATTCAACCATTGCCTCTTGACATTCAACGGCATTACCATCATTAAATCCACTACTATCAAAATCCTTGAGCATAGCATTGACCAGAGTCTTAACTGGATCAGTTCTAAAAATACTGTGGCTACAAGAACAATTAGATGCTGGGAATTCAGTGGTAACTATTTCACCTCCTGATTCCCCAAAGCCTTTTCAAAATCCAGGAAGCACAAATCAGGATTATGATGAAATATTTTCACTTAGCTTGATGAGTGCACATCAAGCAACCTGTTTCACTGACATCCTAGCCACCACAGCCTCAGCTGCTGCCTGACCTGCTGTGTATATTCAGCATTTAATTTTTCCTTTAAAAAAAGCTTGTATATGTTTCCATGGAAAGACTGTTGTAACTGTAAAAAAAATGTTGCAGTTTTGTCAAACTGCTGATTTAGAAACCATCCTAAAGACTGAAAACCCAACTTTTCAAAAGCAAATTACCAGGGATGTTGCAACACTGAAACAGGAACAAATTACTAGAAGTATGAAGAAGAGAAACAAGGTTCATGTTTCAGCTTAAATAACTTTCATCTGTATAATTCTGATATCTCCCTTAGGGAGCATTTCCAACATTTTATGTTTTTAGCTGTATCCTTGTGATACCAAGGGTCCTTAATACATGAGGTAACAGTGTTGTAAAGACTGTGATTTTATTTCGATTAATTCACTGGAACGTAGAAATGACAGGAGATACTGATAGAGGTGACAGAGATAGTAGGATTTCACCATTTCTGATGAAGGGTCTAGGCCCGAAACGTCAGCCTTCCTGCTCCTATGATGTTGCTTGGCCTGCTGTGTTCATCCAGCTCTGCACCTTGTTGATAGAGGTGACAGTTCAGTTAAATTTAATACTTTATGCCCTTAAGTATCTTCAAAATAAACATTTAGCCTAAATTTAATTTTTTTTCACTTTAATCTGTAGAGTGATCACCCTAATTTTTTCCCCATTTCATCATGTGGCTAAAGGAGAAGAAAATGAAAATACAATCTCCACACTCATTACTGTTTTTAACCACACATTTGCCTCAATGCAACCAAAAAAAATTTTTCTGAGTAACTAAAAAGGGAGTGCAATTGTCTATGTACAAAATACACATGACTCACAGACTCCACAACACCACAAAATAAACAGTTGGGCTGCGAGTCCACCATCTACAGTTACATGTACTGCTGTCTACAAGAAAGTGGGAGGACTCCCATATGGACAGCCTCCACTAGCTGGTGGTAAATAAGCACGCCAAGGCTTGCCCTGGTGTAGGACAAAGGAGTCAAAGTGGATGGTGTGCAGCAGCAGCCTGCACAAAAATCACCTCCATGCCAGGCGGAAGGACATGGATAGCATGCCCATGAAGCAGCTCAGGTTGAGGGGCACGAGCTCATTAAGGAGGTTCAGGACCCTGAGGCCAATGTGAAATTCCGTCCGACCACGTGGATGGGATTCCACTGCACACCTGAGCATCCTCCTAACTGGTGCACAATGTCAGGTCTGAACACTGCTGTTTTCAGGAGATAGACGGCATCAGTAGTGAACTGCTTAAATGGTGGTTTTATAGTGTGTCTACAGATTACAAGGTTCTAATCAAATAGTTATACATTGACTCACCCATTTCTCTATCTGATAGAGTTGGCATCGTCTCCCTTCCACGTTAGTACACAAGACTATATTATCCAAACATGTTCAAACTAGCACATGATTATATCATCCAACGATATAACAAGTTCACGTATTCTAACTAAGTTAGTTGACACTTAACTGGGCAAGAAGCGCTGGCCTAGCCAGCAACTCCCACATCCTGCGACTGGTAGACAAAAATGCTTGTTCGTGCATTTAATCTGAAAACCTGTGCTGCTCCCCCCACCTTTCACAGAGTAGATCATAGAATCCCTACAGTGTGGAAACAGGCCCTTCGGCCCAACAAGTCCACAACGAACCTCAGAGCATCCCACCCAGACCCATCCCCCTATAACCCACCTAATCTACACATCCCTGAACACTACAGGCAATTTAGCATGGCCAATCCACCTAGCCTGCACATCTTTGGACTGTGGGAGGAAACCGGAGCACCCAGAGGAAACCCACGTTGACATGGGGAGAATGTGCAAACTCCACACAGACAGTCACCCAAGGCTGGAATCGAACCTGGGTCCCTGGTGCTGTGAGGCAGCAGTGCTAACCACTGTGCCACCGTGCCCTAACAAAGCCATTAATTTTGTTCAGACTTCAATTCAGAAGAAACAAGAGTTTTCATTGAAAAGGGAAATGGTTTATTCTTAGGAGTTTTTTTTTTAGTTTAGCTCAGGGGAGACAGGCACTATAGGAGGATATCATTTCTAACAAAATTTAAAAGGCAACTTAAGCTCTCAGCCCAGATGACCCACTTTCCTTAATTTACATCCATTTTACAACTGTTTCCCTTTCACCCCAATTAGCAATCTCTTTGATCTTTTGCACTGAGCCTCCACACCATCTGTTCAGCTGGCTCCTCCTCTGCCTCAGTCAAAAGGATATATTAAAGAAAAATTGTGTCCAAACCCTTTCAGTTTAGTTATTTCAGAAGCTGGAGACTTGATTTCTGTGTGATTTGATTTGATTTATTATTGTCACATACGAAGATGCAATGAAAAGTATTGTTTTGCGTGCTAACCAGACAAATCATACTTTACATAAGTTCATCAAGGTAACAGAACAGAATGCAGAATATGGTGTTGTTAGCAACAGAGAAGATGCAGACAAAGATCAATTCTACTTTGAGAGGTCTGTTCAAAAAACAGCCCAATGTTGTACGATAAGACTGTCCTGGACAATATTTATCACTTGACCAATAACTGAACAATCTGACCAATATCTCTCAGACATCTATGGAACGGAAGGAGGTCTGTTGTGCCCATCAAATATTGTCTGTGGAGTAAAGGTGCTGGAGAAACTCAGTAGGTCTGGCAGTGTTTTGTGGAGAGAGATAACAAGAATTAATGTCTCAAGTCCAACAAAACTCCTCTTCAGAACATAACTTTAATACAAGGTACAACTAATAGGAAAAGAGCAAGTAATGAATGAAAAGAAAGCCAGAAGTGTAGGTATTGAGGGTGAAATATTGCGTATCGCAATGTCTATGATTAAAAACTCATTTAAAGAGGGATCTTTCAACAAAACAGTTGCACGACTGAACTTGACCAGCAGAATACAAAAAGAAAATTAATTTGGCCACAGTATGAATTTTGAAAAAATAGCTGGAAATGTACAAAAAGAATGTGAAAGATAAATAGCTTAACATTTCATGTGAGATCATTAGGAGCTGATATGTTGTAAACGGGAGAGTCTGTTTCAATGTTAACTAGAGAAATGGAACAAGAATAAACTTCAGAACATTGGCAAGACCAAACACAGACTGAGTGACCACTTTAAAAAGCGCCTCCACTCCATCCATAGGAATGGCCCTGACCTCCTGGTTGCTTGCAATTTTAATGCACCACCCTGCTCTCCTGTTAGCATTTCTGTCCTGGGCCTGTTGCAATGCTCCAATGAAGCTCGTGAAACAACACGTCATTTCCACTTAGGCATTTTAACAACCGAGATCTCAAAGTTTAATTCAGTAACTTCAGAAAGTGACAGCATAATGTCAGTTCTCCCTCAACAGACTTGTATGGTTTGCTTTAAGTAGAAAGGATCAATTCTCTCCATTTCACACCTTGATTTGTACCCAGTTTACACCTCCATTTCTATTTCATCACAAAAACCCCTGTGTCTTTAATAATAAAGAACTGCATACGTTGAAGATCTGAAACAAATTGCTGGAGAAACTCAGCAGGTGTGGCAGCATCTGTGGAGATAAAGTAGGTTAACATTTTGAGTCCAGTGACAACTCTTCACAAGATTCTTGTCTGTCCTTTAGATGATAGTTTCTAATCAACACTGTTCAGAGATGTTATTACACCCAACCCCCATGATGAAGGGTCTAGGCCCAAAACGTCAGCCTTCCTGCTCCTCTGATGCTGCTTGGCCTGCTGTGTTCATCCAGCTCTACACCTTGTTATCTCAGATTCTCTAGCATCTGCAGTTCCTACTATCTCTAGCACATATACCACCTTTTTCTTGTTTAAATTGGTTCAAAGGGTTATTACACCCAAGACATTAACTCTGTTTCTCACCATAGATGCTGCCAGACCTGCTGAGTTTCTCCAGCAATTTCTGATTTTGTTTCAGATTTCCAGAATCTGCAGTTCTTTATTTAAAATGTTATGCCACATTTCTGGAGCAGGTGGCACTTGCCCTTTTTGCATTGGGCCTTTACAGCATCCTTTATCAAAAGGATACAAAACAAACCCCCTTCAGTTCTGAAGAAGTGTCACATTGAACTGGAAACGTTAACTCTCTTTCTCTCCCCACAGAAGTTGCCAGGCCTGATGGGGTCCGTGACTAATCTCCTCCCCCGGACCGGAAGTGGTGAGATGGTTTCCGCTCAGGGACTGTGTGTCCGCCCCTAGTCCGTCCCCCGCTGCAGGTCGCGCTGTCGCTGTCGCCGCTGTCTCTTTATTTCGCTCGATCTGGTCTCCATGGCGGCCAAGCGAAAGCAGGAGGAGAAGCACCTGAAGCTGCTGCGGGACATGACAACGCTGCAGCACAATAGGAAGTGCTTCGACTGCGATCAGAGAGGCCCGACCTATGTCAACATGACTATCGGCTCCTTCGTCTGCACCTCCTGCAGCGGAATCCTGTGAGTGAGAGAGGCCTGGCTAGGCCTTCCCTACAGCCAACCCCACACAAAGCAACGGCGGGGCGGGGGAGAGAGAGAGAGAGAGAGATAGATAGATAGATAGATAGATAGATAGATAGATAGATAGATATGGAGAGATGGAGAGATGGAGCGGGAGCATGGCACAGGGAGAGGCACACGCACACACACAAACACAACCACAACCCGCCCCGACCATACAAAGGAGGGGTGGAGTATTGCAGGAATAGCAAGTCCACAGAGGGAAAAAAAAATCCGCACGGAATCGGGGCAGATTGGTGCGTGGAGGCGAGAGAGAGAGAGAGAAAAAAACTCTATTCTGCAGATCTTGAGGAAAGGGGGAGATTCTGGAGGTGGAGGGAGAAAGGCTCAGGCTGAGTAAGAGAGTTTCCCGTAGAGGTGAAGGGAGCATAGTGGAATAGGGGTGGAGAGAACAGATCCCACGGACAGGGATAGAGATGAAGTCATCTTTCGGAGTCACAAAGGGAGAAGGCGTCCATGCCGTAGTCAGCGGAGAGAAATGTCAAGATAGACCCCAGAAATGCTGAGAGAGGGAGAAACAGACCAAGAAATAGAGAAAGGGAGGAAGATAGAGCATTCTAAGTAATTAATGAAGAGAAAGGATTAGTAACCAGATTAGAGAATGAGGGAGAAAACTTGCTGGATGCAGTGTCTCAAAACCGAGATCCATGAGGTGGGGCATTGAAACAATCCTTAATGTAGTACAGAGTGTGCTAGCTAACGCACGGGGAGTGGAGAGCATTGTGTGTTGGGAGACTGTGTATGAAAGAGCATTGAAAGCAGCACCAAAGTAAATTCCACTTGTGTTAAAAATATTATTAAACTCTTTACCTACAGTGCTTTTATACTAGGTGGGGGTGGGGGGAATGGCTGTTATTGCTAATTAATTTGAAGAGGGATAATTCAACAAAACAGTTTGGTAACCACTGCAGGACTGAACTTAACCAGCAGCAGATTGTAAAATGAATGTGAATTTGGGCTTGCTATGATTTTCCAAAATGTAGCTTGGAATGCAAGACAGAAGTTGTGTATGCGAAAGTAAATGATTCAATGTTTCATGTGAGTTCCTGAGTAGCAGATATATTGTAAATAGGAAAGTCCCTTTAAGGGTTAACCAGAGAAATGGAACAAGAATAAACTAGAAAAGATTTTGCATTTAAAGGAAAAGTAGAGTGTGTTGGAGAAATTCAGGAGTGGCAGCATCTGTAGTGCATATTGGATTCGAAATGTTAACACTATCTACAGATGCTGCCAGCCCTGCTGAGTTTCTCCAGCACTCTTTTTGCTTTTCAGATCTCCAGCATCATCAGTACAGATTTGCTTTGGATTGCCTGAACAACACTAAACAACGTGCTTCATAACTAACAACTTTTTTGCATTGAGTTTACTATTGCAGCTAATAGCAGATATATATGGTATATACGTATGTTAGTTATTGTCACTAATGGCTGACTTCATCTTATAGGCAATGGGAAGCATGATTTTGTGGATTAGATCTCAAGAGGAAAGAAAGGGATTGGGGGGCAGAGACAGAAGCCCTAGGCTGAATGTGACCGGGGGTCATGTTCACAATAACTAGGGCAATACTTAGCAAAGGAAAGATATACATTTGTAAAGTCTGGTGCAGCAAATCCAATTTGTTCAAGGTACAATACAAAGGGAGAAAATGAAGAAAGGAATTGTCTTTACAGGAAGAACATTGATAGGAAATAATCTGAGTAATTATTGGTATACTAATGTTTGGAAAGTATAATTTCTGAGAAATCTATGAGCAGAATTATAGAGGCCTGACCTGTCTTTTTTCCATTGTAGTTTTAGTCGCTGTGGACTTCATTGAATAATTATGTTTCTATTTATTGTGGAGTAATTTCCAAGTTGACCAAGAAAATGTAATTTAGGAAATAAAAATTCTTTAGGCCAACTGCTTGAATATGAGCTTGCATTGATGGATTATTTGCCTCTTGTACTGTCTAGGGTATACACCTGGGATTATTATTTACATTTGACTTTTATTCTTTAAACCAGTCCCTTGAGATTTTAAAAGGTGTGCCTCTGTTTGAAGGAATACTTGCTTGGCTAGAAGTAAATTAAAATAGGACTTATGACTGAACACATTAAAAATAGGAAACTGGAGACATTTTATATTCAATTGTCAAATATGGGGTAGCAGTAAAAGATAAAATGACCTCAAAGTATATGGAGGCTTACAAAATGGGCTCCTAATTAATTTGCCAGAAAAAAACTCAAACAATTCACATTTGATTGAATACTGCTGAAGATATAAATCCATTCCCAGTGCTGCGTACCCAGAAACTCATGTTCTTGGCGTCATATTAATGAGACATGACAGTCATACCCACAATGTCATTACAAGCCGACTTTTGACTGTGAATACAGTGACTTGGTGGAGTCTGAGGACAGGCAGTTTCTACAGCCTTTGAAGTGTCTCAGTAGAGGCAGAAGACAGGTGGTCTTGCAATATGTTCCTGTTGGCAAGCTGGCTGCATACTGCTTTTAACATGGGGACAAGAGTAGGCCTTTCAGCCCTTTTAAGTCTGTTCCATCATTGTCATTTTTCTGCATCCTATCCCCTTGACTCCACGGTTTCTTTATACCGTGTGTAAACAAAATTCCATCAATTTCAGGTCTAATGTGAGTAAAGCTAATATTTACCTGTTCCACTGATCATCCAATGCATGGCAAGATGTTTCCTAATCAGTGTCAGGCGAACAGAACTGTAGCAAGTGGAATTCAATCCTGAGAAGTCTGCAGTGATGATAAAGGAATGTACGAATGAGAAGTGTAGAAGAGGTGAGGGCCCCAGGGAGTGAGTATCTGCAGATCTCTGAAGGTGGTAAGGATAGGTTAAATTGGTTAAAAGACTAAATATAGAACCCTTTCTTTTTTCACTGAGATACAGAATACAAGAGCAGTGAGGCCAAACTGAAATTGTATAAATTATTTGTTAGGCCACCATCTGTGTACTGTGTGCAGTCACCTCATTACAGAAAAGGAGGTCATTGGAACTCAGGATACTGAGACGTAATTTTGTTGAGGTGTACAAAATTGTGACGGTCCTGGGTAAGGTGGCCTATTTATCTTAGCAGAGAGGACAGTCACTAGGGCGCATCGGACGAAGAGAAGATTTTTCATCCAGAGATGTAGAATCGGTACTTGAAAGGGTAGTAGAGGCAGAAACGTTTGATTCATTTTAATAGCTATCTGGATGTGCACCTCAAATGCTGTAAACTATGACTATGGGCTAACATTGGAAAGTGGAATTAGGATGCATTACTCATTTTTGACTGCCGCAGAAATGATGAGCTATATATGTTTCATGATTCTAACTTTTTGAATGGCCTGGCTCTGATTTTAAGGTGCTGTTTCCTTCCCTTGGATTTTTGCACCAGTGAAAAAGTTTATTTCCATTGACCCTATCAATCTCAATATAGCATAGGATCATAGAAGATAGGAGCAGGAGCAGGCCATTTGGCCTCTCGAGCCTGCTGCACCATGTATTATGATTACGGCTGATCATTAAGTACAATGCCATAATCACGCACTCCTAACCACCACCACCCCCACCCCCACCTCCCCGCCCCGCCATATCCCTTCAACTGCAAGAGCTGTATCTGCCTCCTTCTTGAAAACGCACAATGTTTTGACCTCAACCACTTTGTGTTAGTGAATTTCACAGGCTCACCACTCTCTGGGTGAAGAAATTTCTCCTCATCTCTGTTCTAAAAGGTTTACCCCCTATCCTTAAATTATGGCACCTGGTTCTGGCTCCCCTCCATCGGAAACATCCTTCCTGCATCAAACCTGTTAATCACCCTAAACCTTCCATCATAAGGAAACATACAAGTCTAGTACATGTAATTTTTCCTCATAATTGGAGCTCAGGTAACATTCTGCTGAATCAATGCTGTTCTCCCTTCAATATCCCTGCATCCTCTCTAATGGTGCAATGCTCAGACCTGTGCAATGTACTCCCAATATGGTCCCAAACAGTGCTTTCCATAGCTGTGGAAAAATATCCTTCTCGTATTCCAGCCTTCTAGTTATAAAGGCTAACATTTCATTAGTCCATGAAAGGGCTTTAAACTAATTAGAGAGGTAGAGGTTTTGGAGAAAGGAAATGTAGGCTTACAAAGCATATGAGTATAGTAACATTACAGGGCAGCTATTTGGATAACGATACCAAGAGTGAGACAGGAAGGAACAAAGTGTACAAACTTAGAAAGACAACAGTAAGTAGGATAAAAGGGCAAAAATAGTAAAAATGCAAAATTACTTGAATGCATGTAGAATTTGGTCAAAATAAATGAATTGACAACACAAATGCAGGTTCAATGGGTGTGATCTAATAGTCATTACAGAGACACGGTTAAAAGGAGATCAAGGCTGGAAATAAAATACACAGGTATGTGACATTTTGAATGGACAGTCAGGAAAGAAAAGGTGGTGGGGTAGCATTGTTAAGACAGGATGGAATTAGTACCATAGCACAAAGAGATCTTGAGATCAAAAGATGTAGAATCTATATGTATGGAGGTAAGAAATAAGAAGGGAAAGAAGACTCTGGTCGTAGTCTGTAGGCCCCCAAGTGGTAGTTATACTGTGGGACAGCGAATAAATCAACACATATAACAAAGGTAGTCCATTAATTATGGGTGACTTTAATCCTCATGTAAATTAGAAAGCCATGAGAAATAATTCATAAAGTAAATTCATACTACTATGTTGTGGATCCAACCAGGATCAGGCAATTTTGGATCTGGTGATGTGTAATGAGGCAGGTTTTAAGAAATGATGTCAGCATAAAAGTGCCCCTAGGAAACAATGACCATACATGAGAGAATTTAGTATTCAGTGTGAGAGGGAGGAACTTGGGTCAGAAACAACTGTGCTAAACTTAAATAAATATAATTACAGAGGAATGAGGACAGAGCTGGCTGGAGTGGACTGGGAAGGGAGTTCACAGTAAAGACATTTGAGGAACAATGGCAAATGTTTAACAAAATAGCTCACGGTTCATAGTAAACATTTATCCCAGTGAGAAAGAAGGATTTGAGGAAGGGGATAAATCAATCATGGTTAACAAGGGGAGTCAAGGATAGGAAAAATTAAAAGAAAAAGCCTACAATGTGCCAGATTCATGATAAGCCAGAAGATGGAGAATTTTTAAAAAGAACAAAACATAGAAACGAGGAGCAGGAATAGGTCATTTGGCCCTTTGGGTCTGCACACTATTCAGTAGGATCATGGCTGATCCTTTACCTCAATGCTATATTCCCACTTTTTCCTCATTCCATTCAATGCTTTTAAAATCTAAAACTGTGCCTATCTCTGTTTCTTGAATTTATTGTATTACTTAGCCTCCACAATTCTTTCCAAGGTAGAGACTGTCCCCTGGTTCTAGCCTTCCCAACCAGAGCTAACATCCTTCCTACATTTAGTATGTCCAGCATGAAGACAACCAAAATAAAAAGATGATGATAAACTTAGGGGGTAAACTTGCAATTAATATCAAGATAGACATCCAGACCTTCTTTAAATATATGAAAAGGATGGGGGAAGCTAAAGTGAACATAGGTCTCTTAAAGATGGAGGCTGGGGAAATAATTGGGAACCAGCACATGGCACAGGACTTAAACAAATACTTTGCATCAGTCGTCACAGTATAAGACTGTAATAGCATTCTGAAATAACTAAAGAGTCAAGGGACAAAAGGAGGAGAGGAAATAAAAAGGGTAACTATCACTAGAGAAAACATGCGAGGAGAAACTAATGGGGCTAAAGACTGATGACAGCCCTAGCCGTGATATGATGCATCCTAGCATATTTAAAGAAGTAGCTAAAGAGATAGTGGCTGCACTGGAATCTTCTAGGAATCCTTAGATTCCAGAAACATGCCAGAGGATTAGCAAACTGCCAATGTAGCACCATAGGTAACCAAAGACTGGTTAGCTTATCATCTGATATTGGGAAATTGTTAGAGTCTATTATAAAGAATGGAATAGCAGAGCATTTGACAATGCATATGATCAAACAGAGTCAGCATGGCGCCACAAAGAGGAAATTTATGAGAAGTCTTTGACGAGGTAACAAGTCGATAGATAAAGTGGAAGTAGTGGATGTATTATATTTGGATTTTCAGAAGGCATTTGATAAGGTAACACATTTTAGGCTACTTAAGAAGAGCTCATAATGTTGGGGTAGTATGTTAGCATGGATAGGCTAACTAATAGAAGTCAGAGATTTGTGATAAGGGGGCCAGTTTCAGGATGGCATTCTGTAGATAGTGGAGTGCCATGGGATCAGTGCTGGGACCACATTTGCTTATATATTAATGACTCGGGTGTGGAAAGTGAAAATACTATAGTGACAATAAATTAGTACTCAATTCTATTATGGAAGTTATTTAAAAGTTTCTGGATGTATAAAGTACACAATTTGTCTGGAAATGTAAATTGTGTTTTTAAATCTCTAGACGAGGGTTGAATCCTCCACATAGAGTCAAGTCAATCTCCATGACCACATTCACACAACAAGAAATCGAGTTTCTTCAAAAACACGGTAATGAGGTAGGTTTATTTTGCTTCATGAGGTACCATCAGATATTATTGATTCTGAGCAATGGTCTTGATACCTTCCATCTCTGACTTCAGGCTTGATTCTCTTGGATTAACTATATGGATAGACAAATGGTTTTCAATACTCAGCAGAAATATTTTGGTTATTTCCTGAGCTCTTTAGTTTATTTATAAAGGGTGGTATCTCGAGTTCAGTCCATTTGTGCTAATTACCACAGATCTTGGAAGATTAACTTTGAGAATGCAGGCTGATTAGCAAAAATATGATCGAGCAGCGCATTGCTCTAAAAATGATCTAGCAGGTAGCTGTCACCTTACCCTGACCAATCAGAGTCAAATTGCTTTGTTTAAAATTTAAACAACTCCTGACTGTTATTTGTCAATCAGCATTAATGATGTATTCTCCATGGCAATGCGTCTACCAATCAGAATCCACTTGCCAATCATGCACTTTGCTCATGTATAAATGTTGCTTTTTTCCTTGAATTGATATTCTTGCAAATGTCTTGATATGTGCAAGATAAAAAGCTTTTAGAAAATGTCTTTTTTCAGGAATGCTAAAGATTAATGAGTTATTCAAATGTTGGATTGTCTTCGGTAAAGATATTGTATGTAAAGTAGGGCAGAAATGATAACTGTTGCAATATAAATGAGAACAGGGAGACAGAGAAGGAAGAAAATGAACATCTTAAACACTAATTCTTTTTATTAATCCATTTTCTTTCTCACATTTGAATGCCAAGGATCTAATTTGGCCCTCCATTAAGGTAATGCAATCATTACTGGTTGAGGGCCAACATTTCCAAAACCTTGTATTAGAAACTGCTGAACATCGGAGAGGATCAAATATTAATTACAATATCTCTCATCATTATAATTGAAGTTCAGACTATTTTAACACTGGAATAATAGGTGTTTTAACTTCCTGATGCTCTTGTAGCTGTCAGCTAAGCCCTTTCTCTTTGTCTAGTTTGAGATTGCTGTACATTATTACTTGTGACATTTTAAGAGTTGCCAACTTTGAAAATAAGTGCAAGAGATTGGGTGCAGTGCTGCAGTCTGACCAGATTTCTTTCCTGTAGTTATGCTTCAGATGTTGTTTGCATGTTTTGAGACTGATTCTTCTTGACAAATTTGCAAATTTCAGATCTTGGTTGTATATTGAGGTAGAAATCTCAAGCTGTCTCTAAAATTGATATACTGTTGCAGTATTTACTATTTGCCAATTGAACAGATAAAAGCCAGTGAAGCTTCAATTATTTTAAGAATGTTGCTGTGCAGCAATTCTTCTCAAGAAAAGGGTTCCTATTACCTCCCTTTACCTCCACCCTCCCCCCGCCAAAAAACTGATTTCCTAATCTTTTGCCTGTGATGTTACCACAAATCACCAGAGCATCAAAAGGTTTCTTTATGGTCAGCGTCTTGGGATGACGTATGAAGTTTAAATTTCCATCAATTTGTATGTATCTCATGTTGTAAGACTTGGTGTTCTGATATAGGATTTATCCAGAATGAGGCAACAGCAAGGGGAACAACAGGTCAGCATTGGTGTAGCGAGGAACAGAGTTGGAATTTTCAAGTCTGATAATTGATCAGAACTAGAAAGGGGTGCAACCAGCTTTCAGCATGTACCAACCTTGCCCACAAAATTTGAAAAGGGAAAAGCAGAAAATATGTAATATAAATACAGGTAGAACTTGGCCATTTGGTCTTTGGGGGTGTTTAAGATATGATAAGATAAATTGTAGCATGCACTGTGTTCCATGGCCCTTGACTCATTCCTGAAGTACACTGTATTTTGTCGTTTTTGAATAGTCCCTCATGGAGCACCTCACGGATTTGTGACCTTGTACCCTTCAGTTTCTGCTCAGTTCAGTCTTGTGTGTTACATTTGATATCATTTACTTTTGAATATCCTGTAAGTAAGCCATAGTGTAGTTCTTAACCAATGCTGTATTCTGCATTTATATTCTATGGAAGCATCTCTACTGTAATGCCATTGTTTTCAGTGTCCATTCATCCAGTCATTATTACTTCCTATTTGTATAACACTCGTTAAATTAATCCTCTTTTATTAATACTTTAGTTATAATTGCATTTACCACTTTAAGGAAATGCTTGAAATAGTTTTTGTTTAGGCACCAGATAAAATACTAATGTAGAGTAGTGAGGTCGATGAAGCAGTGGCAGGGCTCAAATATTTATTCTTTCATAGGGTCTTTGTAAGAAAGAAGTCTGAAGGAGCAACTCTGCTAGCCCCACTCTCTCCTCTTTTCCCATAATTCTGCAAATTCTCGCTCTTTGGGTGCTTATTCGGGTCTCTTTGAAACTGTGATTGCATTTGGTTCCACCACACTTTCGGGCAACACATTCCACCTGCTTACTACTCTTGACATAGCAGTCTTTTTCTTCATGTTGCCATGGTCATTTTCTCAATCGCCTTAAATTACAATCTGCTGCTCTTGACTCTCCCATCAATGAGGAGAGTTTTACTTTGCCCAGACCACTTGTGACGTTGACCTTATGAACTAGGAGCAGGCCGTTCAGCCCCTTGAGTTTGTTCTGCCATTCCAGAAGATCATGACAGATCTGATTTTTACCTCAGTTCTGCATTCCCATCCATCTCTTTCACCCCCTTTCTTAATACGGATCTATTTTCCTCTGTTTTAAAAATATCTTAATTAAATCTCTACTCAGCCTTGTTTTTGTGAGGAGAACAACCCCCAAAATCCAATGTTATGTATGAGTTCCTATTCTAGAGAGTAGCTGAGACTACTGTGTAATCTAGGGTGACACAGTACTGAGGTCTGCATCTGGTATGTAACATTGTACCTGTTCAGTTCTATGGAAGATTCAAAATGGATTGCATCTCCTTGAGAATTCCTCAACTTCTAGGAATGCTCAAAAAATCATCCACTATCAGCTATTTCCTTTGAAACTGTTCTCTGCCCAACAAACTTTTGCAAATATATCTCTAAAGTGTTTACCTCCAGGTCAAAAGATGCCATGGAAAATATTAGGCCTGCAAGTGAGAACTAGGTCACAATTAACTCCGAAGGAATTGAAAGAAATGGGAAAACAATTTGGACAATGGGGGCTCAGTTTATTTGTTTTTATTCATTCACAAGAGGAGGGCACCACTGGCTGGGCCAGCATTTATTTTCCATCCCAGAGGGCAGTTAAGAGTGAACCGCATTGCTGTGGGTCTGGAGTCACATGTAGGCCAGACCAGGTAAGGATGGCAGCTTCCTTCCCTAAAGGACATTAGTGAACCAGATGAGTTTTTCCAACAATTACAATGCCTTCACAGTCCTCATTAGACTCTTAATTCCAGACTTTTATTGAATTCAACTTCCACCATCTGCCATTGCGGGATTCAAACCGAGGTCTCTGGAACATTACCTGGGTCTCTGGATTAACAGTCCAACAATAATACCTCTAAGCTGTTGCATCCCCGTACTGATTAGAAAGAGGAACATAAAGATCCTGAAAGACACTCATAAAATAGTAAACAGTCAATAGGGTGTGCAATGGCCTCGTGGTATTATTGTAAGGTAATTAATCCAGAGACCCAGCTAATGTTATGGAGACTTGGATTCAAATCCCATCTCCCATATTTTAATTCCAGATTATTATTAAATTCAGAGTTTAAGAAAATAATGCCAATTGTTGGAAAAAACCATCTGGTTCACTAATGTCCTTTAGGAAAGGAATCTGCTGTCCTTACGTGATCTGCTGTACATGTGACTCCAGGCCCACAGCAAAGTAGTTGACTCTTCACTGCTCTCTGGGCAATTAGGATGGGCAACAAATGCCGAGTCAGCAACACTCACATCCCATGAATGACTAAAAACAAAATCTGAAGTCTATTCCCAGATACCTACAGAACCCAAATACATACTCCACACACCAGACTATTGCTGAATAGAGGCTGACAAGTGTCACAAAATTAAATCCCTTTCCTATTAGGCCACAGGCCAGTGCCCCAACCTTAACAAAGTTGATAGGCATGTTTGTAAAACCCTTAATCCTCCTTCATGTACCGAAATCCCAGAGACTGGTACAAAGCTATTTTAACCTTCCCCTTCACATTCTGCCTATAATTGGAATAGTTCACAAAGTGCCCCTTGATAGATAAGGGAGTTGAATGTTTTGAGAATCAATAGGAAAGTGGAATTGAGATCACAATCAAATCAACCTGATCTCAATGAATGATGCCGCAGACTCGAGCAGTTTAATGGCCTACTCCTGCTCTTAAAGCCCATGTTCCTACAGACTACTCTAATGTAATCCTTTAAGTGTCTCGTACCTAATTCTATAATGCCTTCACAAATTCGTGTAATTTTTCATGAAAAATTTGATTTTTTAAAATCAAATTTCAAAACATTGCAGCTTTACTCCTGACTGAAACATGTATAGCCAGTTACATTTGTTGACTCATTCAGAAGTTCTTCAGCTGCCAGGGATTGGGGGTACCACTGACGTGGATTGAGAATTCGTTGACAGACAGACAGGAAGCAAAGAGAAAGAAGGAACAGGTCTTTTCCCAAGTGGCAGCCAGTGATGAGTGGGATACTGCACCTAACAGTGCTTGCACCCCAGCTGTTTACAGATAATGATTAAGAATTAATGATTTAGATGTGGGAACTAAATGTAATATCTCCAGATTTGCAGACAACACAAAGCTAGATGGGATGGTGAATTGTGAGGAGGGTGCAGAGATGTTTCAATGTGATTTGGCAAGTTGAGTGAGTGGGCAAATGCATGGCAGATGAGGTATAGTGTGGATAAATGTGAGGTTATTCACTTTAGCTAGCAAAAACAGGAAGGCAGATTATTGTCTGAATGGTGATAGATTGAGAAAAGGGGAGGTGCAATGAGACCTTGGTGTCCTTGCACCAGTCGCTGAAAGTAAGCCTGCAGGGGCACCAGGCAGTGTAGAAGGCAAGTGGTATTTTGGCTGTCGTAATGAGCGGATTTGAGTAAAGAGAATTACTGCAATTGTACACGACCTGGGTGAAATCACAACTGAAACATAGTGTGCAGTTTTGGTCTCCTTATGTTAGTGAGGATGTTCTTGCAATGGAGGTAGTGCAGCAGAGGTTGATCAGACTAATTCCTGCAACGACAGGACTTGGGTATGAAGAGAAAGTCAATCAGGACTATATTGACTGGAGTTAAGAGGGGGAGCCTTGTAGAAAGCTACAAAATTCTAATGGGACTAAACAGGGTAAATACAGGAAGAATGTTCCCGATGACCAGGGAGCCCAGAACCAAGGGCCACAGTCTAAGAATAAGGGGTAATCAACTTAGGACTGAGATGAGGAGAAATCTCTTTACCCTGAGAACAGTGAACCTGTAGAATTCTCTGCCACAGAGAGACTGAGGCTGAAACATTGGTTTTTTTTCATTGATGAGTTAGATAAAGTTCTTGGGGCACTTGAGTTGGATGATCAACCGTGATCATATTGAATGATGGAGCAGGCTCAATGGGCTAGAATGACCTAATCCTGCTGCTATTTGCTGTGTTTCTGTGAATATTAAATCTAATCTATATATTGTACATTCACTCTACTTTAATAATGAAGTACATTTGATGTACAAGTCCAAGAATTCATAAAACCTTTGTAATTTTTAAAATTGATTAAAGAATTAATGTCTGTTTGGTGCCATGCTGTAAATTGGATAGAGGATTACAATGTTCTACCTTGCTTGATTCTTGCTTCTGGGATTTAATGAGCTGTACAAAAAATCTGCCTTAATTGGATTACTTAATCTCCCTCATATCTATCCACCTTAATATTATACGTTGATTCTTTTTATTGATGTTGAAGTTGATACAGCTGATAAGACACTGTTGAAGGTATATTCTTTATAAAGAAGACACTGAATTAATGCATAATCCGCACTTTTAAATGTGAATTGCACTGGTCACATGAAATTAGAGATCTGCACCCTCTGAATACACATGTGCAAAATTGCTGAAAAACAAGTACAAAGTTAAATTCTAAAACTAGTACATTTGGCATGTTTAACAGGATGGCATTTTCTGCATTTTATTATTCAGGTCTGTAAACAGATTTGGCTGGGATTGTACGATGAAAGATCATCTATTTATCCAGATTTCAGAGATCCGCAGAAAGTCAAAGATTTCCTGCAGGAAAAATACGAGAAGAAGAGATGGTAAATGTTAAATCTCTGGTTGTTCATGTGGCCTGGTTAAACATTGAGATGTGCTAGTCAGTCCCTTGTGGTATTCAAAGTAGTTGCATAAATTAAGCTCATCTGCTGTCAGATTTTGGCTCAAAATCTGTAAGTAGAACATGAAATGCTTGTGAACCTTATGTCAATTCCACAAGGCAGTGAGCCTTTTGTTAATCATTCTGGGAAGCGAATTAGGAAGAATAAGTTGACATATCGCAATGAGAGGAAACAAATGGAACATGAGGTACATGTATTATTACATAGGGAGATGTTTAGGAGAAAGAAAAAGTAAGGTAAAGTGTCCTTAGGAGCATCGGAAGTTAATAAGGAATAGAGAAACATAGTGAGTTTGGCATTGGAAGGGAAGAAGGAAAGACATCTAAGAGGCACAATGTCTGATATCATATTGTGGCCCAGTGATCAAATTAGTAGCCTACCTGTAGGCATGCTGTGAACTGAGGTTATTCTATCAGAGACAATTCCATAATGGAGGCATTGTTTATGGAGTGTCAATATTCCATTACTGTTGGCATGGAGGAAATAATCTGATCTGGTGAGTGCAATGAGCAATGGCGGCACTCTTAGGAAGCCTGCAGCTGTTATGACTGGAATATAAATATTATTTTTCAATTCTTCAGAAGCTCAAAGGTTCTAACCTAGAATCCTTTAACTTTAGGACATCCAAAACAGATGACCAAAAGTACCTTGGCTTTCAGCACATCTCCACAGGTACTACTTTGTCATAATGCCACTTTAATTACTGTAATGGATTTGATGGAGGCACTATTAAAAATCTTAAATAGGAGTAACAGAAGTGATCATCACTGTTAACTAATAAATGCTTTTGCGTAACATTCTTTTTCTTTATCTGCTGGTCTTTTGTATATTTTCAAAACTGGAACGTAAACCTTTAACAAAGAATTGGCGCATTGGAAATTAAGCGAAGATGTGGGGGGACGAAACAAAATGTGCAGTTAGATTAGCCTGTATAGTCCTCACACTTTGGGTGGGCTTGCTATTTTTGCAGCCTTGCTTGCTGAATATCTGTGACAAGTAATCTTGGATGTCAAGGGAACCAAAACAATTTCTTGGGTCATTTGCTGATTTATCTGATAAATTGATGGCATACGTTCAAGACCAGTCTACCCCTTCCATAAATATTTTAAAACTGATAGATTTATGATCACTTACCCCCAAAGTGCTCCTCTACTGACATCTCAGCCACTTGTCCTGCCCTATTTCCCAAGAGAAGGTCGAGTTGTGCTCCTTCTCTAGTAGATACATCCACATATTGAATTAGAAAATTTTCTTGTACACGCTTAACAAATTCTCCTGCACCCAAGCTCTTAACATTATGACAGTGCCAGTCTGTGTTAAAGTTAAAATCTCCTACTATTACAACCCTACTATTGTTACAGATAACTGAGATCATTACACATGGTTGATTCTCAATTTCCTACTGACTACTGGGAGGCCTACAGTACAATCCCAATAAGGAGATCATCCCTTCTTATTTCTCAGTTTCACCCATATAACTTCACTGACTTTCTCCCAGGAAAATCCTCCCTAAGTACAACTGTAATCTTATCTTTAACCAAAACTGCCACTCCTTTCCTTTCTTGTCCCCCTTTCTATCTTTCCTATACCAGTTATGCCCCTGGACGTTAAGATCATATATCATTGAATCCCTACAGTGTGGAAAACAGGCCCTTCGGTCTAACAAGTCCACACCAACCCTCAGAGCATCCCACCCAGACCCATCCCCCTACAACCCACCTAATCTACACAATCTGAGGAAGGGTCACCGGACCCGAAACGTTAACTCTGTTTTTTCCTTCACAGATGCTGCCAGACCTGCTGAGCTTTTCCACCATATTTGTTTTTGTTCCTGATTTACAGCATCCGCAGTTCTTTCGTTTTTTTAATCTACACATTCCTGAACACTATAGGCAATTTAGCACGGTCATCCACCTAGCCTGCACATTTTTGGACTGTAGGAGGAAACCGGAGCACCCGGAGGAAACCCTCACAGACACAGGGAGAATGTGCAAACTCCACACAGTCACCCGAGGGTTGAATCGAACCTGGGTACCTGGCACTGTGAGGTAGCAGTGCTAACCACTTAGCCATCATGCTGCCCTGTTAAGCTGTCAATCCTGCCCCTCCCTGAGCCACATTTCTGTAATAGCTTTTCAACTTTTTCACGCAGAGGGTGATCCGTGTATGGAATGAGGTGCCAGAGGAAGTGGTGGAGGCAAGTACAGTTACAGCCTTTAAAAGGTATCTGGTTGGGTACATGGATAGGATGCATTTAGCGGGATATGGGCCAAATGCTGGCAAATGGGACTAGATCAGCTTAGGATCACCTCCTGTTATCTTGTAAAGCTCATATATTTCTCTGGCAGTAAAAGTTGGTCATCTGCTTGTCTTTTTTTTTGTAAAAATTATTAAACATTTCAACAGAAGTAGCTCTAGGTGACAGTTTGTTCCATGAATTAATGGACTCTTGAGACTTGTTGGATGATCCTAAATAAATGCTGCCAAACATTCTGCAGTCATACCCTCTGTTTGAATAAAAACCGAAAGAACTGCGGATGATGTAAATCAGGAACAAAAACAAATTTGCTGGAAAAGCTCAGCAGGTCTAACAGCATCTGTGAAGGAAAAAAACAGTTAACGTTTCAGGTCCGGTGACCCTTCCTCAGAACAGACTCTGTTTGGATTCCTGATTGTATACCCAAAATGAAGCACCAGACTCTGAGGACTTTCTGAGAACACCAGATTAAAATTTCTTCTCTTCTTGATTTAAAGCATGTGGATCAAACATATATGCAGTATTTTGATTATGTACATCTAAGCAAGGAAATAAATCTGACACCTGTACTTTTGAGGTTTTCTATTACAGAAGCACAGAACTTAGAAGCAGCCCCTCAAGCCAACTCTGCCATTCATCATGTTAATGGCTGAGCTTAGCATCAGACTTCTTCCCTATATCCCTGTAACCTCTCAAAATATATCTGTTTTTTTCCTAAAAATATTCAGTAAGCTGGCCTCCACCGCTTTTTGTAGTAGAAAATTCCACAGGTTCACCACCTTTGGAGTGAAGGTATTTCTCCTCATCCCAGTCTGAAATGGCCTAACCCTTTTCCTGAGACTACATCCCATTGTTTTGGACTACTCAAGCAACAGCCTGACATAGTCATATATGTGGAATCATACCTTAGAGACAATATATCCCAGCCAGCACATCACAACCCCTGGATATGTCCTGTTCTTCTATCAGGACAGATCTTGCAGAAAAGGCAGAACAGTGGTATACAGTCCGGGGGGAGCTATCCTGCGAGTCCATAACTTTGACTCTAGACCCTATGAAGTTTTATGGCATCAGGTCAAACATGAGCAAGTAAACCTCCTTCTGGATGGAGTCATACCCAGCACAAAGGAAGATGATTATGGTTATTAGAGTTCAATCATTTCAGCTCCAGGACATCTCAGGTGTTCCTCTGGGTGGTGTCATAGGCCCAACCACCTTCTCAAAGCTAACGAGAGATGGGCAGAATGTGCTAGCCCAGCAACAATTACAATATTTAAAAGACATTTGGACATGTACGTGGATTGGAAAGGCTTATAGGGATATGGGCCAAACACAAGAAAATGGGACTAGTTCAGTTGAGGAAATCTGGTCAGCATGGACGATTTTGGCCGAAGGGCCTTTTTCCATGCTGACTCTCAATGCCCATGTCCCATGAGCAACGTTTAAAATAAAGAAGAGACCATTATAAGATGCAAAACAATTGGTGCAAAACTAAATACAAGTGTTAAACATGGACAGAACTAATACTTTGCATACAGTGCAACAGTTCAATTAGAACATTTTAATTTTCTTCTGAAACAGGGCAGCAACAGGGAAAGGTCATTATAGAAACCTATTGTTACTTAGGTCTCACCAGTACCTTTGAACTCTTTCTTATGCTTACATCCACTGATAATTCAAAATACAATCTCATCTTCATACAATTTGGAATATCATGCAGAAAATCAAAAAAACATAGCTGTAGCTGATAATTTTTTTGTGCTTCTGCAAGTTTATTAATTGTGTTGACAGTTTGTGCCTTATGCTAGTTATACAGCTGGAATCTCAACTGGGCTGTGGGTAAACTAACCATGATGCACGTAGGTGCATCGATTAGCAACCTCTAACCTGTTGAGTACTACAAGGTAGAGAATAAAAGTTGATGCTCTTTCTTCCCCAGTGCGCTGCAGCTATCAAATCCAATACATTGTCCTTTGTCTTTAAAGGAACCTATTGAAAATCACCTAGTCACAGCATCATTATGGCACAGAGGGAGGCCATTTGATCCATAGACTGCATGTCGGCTCCCTAAAGAATAATCCAGTCTGTCCTGTTCTTTGCTGCATTCCTCTAGTCTTGGAAGTTTATTTCTCTCAACTGTCCATCTAATGTCCTTTTGAAATCACTCATCACTATTTCCACCGCACTCATAGTCAGTGCCTTTCAGGTTTTTATCATTTTCTATGTTCAAAATAAAACATTCTTCACATTACCACTTCATTTCTTGCTCAAAACCTTAAATCTGTATTCCATAGTTCTTGCACCATTACCTAATGCAGAACGGTTTTATTTTTAAACCTTGTCCAGCCTTTCTCAATGTTCTACATGAACCCCAAAGTCCTTGTGTTCCTGTACATTCTCTAGAATGATGCCATTAAGTCTATATTGGTTCTCTCTGAATCTTCTGTCAAGATGCAACATCTCTTATTGTTATATATTATCCATCTGTCAATTATTTCTCATTTTGCCAGCCTGTTTCCTGTTACAGTCAATTGGTATCACTCTCATTGTCTGCCCCACCTCCAGGTTTGATAGTTTTAACATCTTACTATAATTCTCCACATCTGGAAATATGACTGTCTGAAAAACAGTTGTTTATCATAACTCACTGTGTTCTGTCCTTGAACCTTTTTTAAAACTAAATTGACATTGTTCTATATTCCATGAATAGTTTGGAACAAAAGAACAGGGATAGACCATTGAGCTTGTGAAGCCTGCCCTGCCGTTCAGTATGATTATGGCTGATTAGACATTTGAATGCCTTTCACCCATCCTGCCCCCAAAATTCTGTATGCCACTGGTAATCGGGAATCTTATCAAGACTGCACACAATCGTCCAGATGTAGTCTAACCTGCTTTCTATACAATTGAAGAAGGGCTTCACTACTCCTGTAGTCCAATCCTTTTGCACCAAAGGCTAACAATCCACCAGCCTTCCTAATAGCTTGTTAAATGTGTGTTAGCCTTCAGTGATTTATTGACAGGACATTTTGTACAACTGCACATCTGTTTCTCTTACCAAAGTGCAAACTTCACAGTTTTCCACATTATATTCCATCTGCCATTTTCTTGCCCATTCACTAAGCCTGTCCAAATCCCCCTAACACTGCTTTACATCTTCCTTATTGTACACATTTCCATTTAGTTTGTATCATTTGCAAGTAGGGAGACACTACATTTGGTCCCCAACTCCAAATCAGTGATATATATTGTGAACTGTTAGGACCTAAGTCCTGACCCATGTGGTACCCAACTAGTTACAGCCTGTCAACAAAGAATTACCCATCCATGCCTACTTTCTCTCTTCTGTATGTCTACCGGTCATTAATCCACGCCAGTACATTACTAAAGTACATGAGATAGGAAGTAATTCTAACAAGGCGCACAACCTTGTGTGGGGAAGGTCGTGTCTCAGAAACTTGATTGGGTGCAGGGCGGTAGATGTTGTCTATATGGACTTTAGCAAATGGCAGAACCCTTAGTAGCATCAACTTCCAGAGGGATCTAGGTGTACAGGCCCACATTTCTCTGAACGTGGCAACACAAGTCGATAAGGTGGTCAAGAAGATATATGGCATACTTGCCTTCACTGTTCAGGACATAGAGTATAAAAATTGTCAAGTCGTATATATGGATTGAATTCACCCATGAGAACTATGTTGCCCATACTAATTATTCTCTCATCTCCTGATTAATTCCATGCTCCACATTATCATCATAATTTGGTGGTCTGTTAATAACTCCAACCAATGTCAGATGACCCCAGCTGCTTCTTGGTTCCGCCGAAACATATTCCACACGTAGTTCTTTTGATCCGAGATCCTTTTGTACTAATGTATTATTCTATCCCTTATAATCAATGCAGTGTCCTTTCCTTCATGTCCTTCCTTCTTAAACATGGAATATTCTTGAATATTCAGTTCTCAGTCCTGATCACTGTGCAGTCATGTTTCTGTAATAGCAATTAGTGAGATCCATGTCTATTGTGACCTATTTGTGCCTTTACATCATCGACCTCGTTGGAATGCTGCATGTTTTCAGGTAGAATGCCTTTACTTTTGTATTTTTGATGTCATTCTGCTTTTGAATCACACTCTATGCTTTGTTTCTCCTGTCTTATAGTCTCCCTGTATCTTTTCCAGCTCCTGTTACTAACTTTATTTCCTTGGAATTTTGGTTACCTTTAGTTCCTGACACCCACCTCCGCCCCCCCACAACAAGCTAGTTTAAACCCTCCGCACTAAACCCACTAGCAGATCTTCCTGAGAGGATATCGGTCCCAGTCCAAATGGGGTATATCACATACAGCTTGTACAGGTCCCACCTGGCAGAGTTCCTCAAATCTGATATCCCTTCCTTCCTAACTCCCTGAAATTTGTGTTCAGAACCTCATCCTTTTTCCTACTTATGTATTTGGTACCAATGTAGACCATGACTTCTGGCTGATCCCCTGACTATGGCTATCCCCTGTAAATGGGGCTCTTCCAGTCGTCTTCCTCCTTGCCTGTACAACTGAATCACCCACAGTGCCATCGTTTGGCTCTCCCCTGTGGAACCATCGCCCTCACTAGTTTCGAATCTGCGGTGTAACCATCTTTCTAAACATTCTATCCACGTGGGTGGTCCTCTGCATCGCAGGTGGACAATAGTGATTCCAGCTGCTCTTCAAATTCGGAAAGCTGGAGCACAGGGTTATGCAGCTGGTGACACTTCCTGCAGATGTTTGTCTGGAGCACAGGGTATGGCCATAACTTCTCACATACCGCAGGAAGTACACTGCACTTGACCCTTCTGAGATGGCATCATTACTCTAAAGACAACTTATTACCCTTAGATTAAGTGTGGGCATACTGTGAAACCTAATGAGTTATTACTCAGATAAACGCAGAAAATATGGGGAGGCAATGATGTAGTGGTATTAGCGCTGGACTTTTAATCTAGAGAATTAGGTAATGTTCTGGGGACCCGGGTTCAAAATCCACCACACAGATGGTAAAATCTGGAATTAAGAGATTAATGATGACGATCAACCCATTGTCGATTGTCGGGAAAACCCATCTGACTTACTAATGCCATTTAAGGAAGGAAGCTGCCATCCTTACCCACACTGGCCTATATGTGACTCCAGAGCCACAGCAATGTTGTAGATTCCTAACTGCTCTCTGGGCAATTAGGGATGGGCAATAAATGCTGGCCTAGCCAGTAACGCCCTCATCCCTTGAATGAATGAGTTTTAAAAAAATCTAAAGGCTCGAACACAAACTAAATACCCTACTTTCATTTTAAAAATTGGAAATATTGACATACTCTCAAATCAGCTGCTTTCCCTGTTTGGCTAGGAGTGGTTCTGGTTCTGGAGCAAAAGTCTTCAGTGCTGTTTCAGGGATGCTATCAGGGCCTATAGCCTTTGTAATATCCAGTGTCTTTAGCTGTTTGTCAATATCATGTGGAGTGAATCTTATTGGCTAAAGACTGACATCTGTGATGCTGGGATCATTAGGAAAAGGCCCTCTTTACTACCACAATCTCCTCTAATTCTTGTCTCTTGTGTACCTTCCAGTCTCCCAAAACCATGCTTTGTGTCTCTCTGCATAATGGAGCAATCTTTTACGCCAGTATCACAATTCCATCAACCCGAAGGGTTCAAACCTAGCTATGCTTCCAAGTCAAAATGGTGCAGTTTTCTCCAATTGCATGTTTTCAGCAGTGTTCATTGAGTTGCATTCAGGTATTTAGCAGACACGCAGACGTGGTCACAGTGTTATTTACCTGTACCTGCAATGGACAGGGGGATTTAAAGATAGATACAGTTCTGTCTCTCCTGCTGCTGTAATGATTCTAAATTCAGTTTAAATATATTTAAATATATTTAAATGCTGTCAGTTCCAGCAGTGTAGAATACACGTGTGTAGCTTCAGTTCACTACTGGCCAAAGGTTTTATGAACCAAGTCTAGATCAAGCAGTCATTTGAAATCAGTTAAAAGCAATACTTGGTGCCTTAAATCAACCAGTTGAAGAATGTCTCATTTCCTGGCAACCCCATCCTATACTGGAGAATGTCCATTATGCTCTCACTGCTTGTGTGCACTGATTCATGAGGGATTTTGTATTCAGGCTCAAACTATTGTGTTTGTGTGAGAAACTTGAGCATACCTTTACTACTGTGATCGATCATTGTAGCAGAAACTCTACCATCCTGTGTACCCACAGCTACAAGCACTGGGTTACGTTATCATCTTCTGGTATTGCAATCCCTCTGAAAATTACATAGTCTCAGTGGTGGAAGAAACATTGATGGGCAAAACCAAAGTATAAGTGTTACATTGATGCAGCTCTGATTGATTTAGTGATACTGATGTTCCATTGATATACTGTTATTCTTTCAGTCTCTGTTTTACCCTATTTTACATGGTTTCTTAGTGCAGCGTGATGAATTTTGTACATTATTTTCCTCCAGGTTTGTGCCAGCTGAACGGGCCTGGGCAGTAGCAGCAGCCCATGCTTCTATTTCAGGGTCCTCTGCCAGCAGTGCAAGTAGCACACCCGAAGTGAAACCAGGAAAGTCACTTCTCTATGAAACCACACATTTGAGCAAAGGAACACCAACCCAAGTAAGTGAGGAAAGGCTTGTATTTAAATATTTCCCTTGGATTGAGTTTCTGTAATAGTGTTGGGAAACAGGCAAACTTTGTTTTGATGTTGGTGTTAAGATCTTTCTAACTTTTGGCAAAGAACATTATGCAGACTTATGTGAATATGTTTCAGTGATTAACCACCATGTTAACTAATTACAAAAAATATTTATGAAGCCAGGTTTCATTCTGAGGTCTGATTTGTTGCCATCAGCTGGGACCCTAACAAAAGACACGGCTATAAAAGGTGGAGGCTGAAGAAAGGGAGCTATTGACAGTGTCTGATCTGATGTGGTCTTTCTTGACTTTACTGATAGGGCTGGGACTGCTGGTAATTAACACACTCAATAATATGAACCAAGACAGATCAAGTCTTATCAAGTTTCTGAAGTATCTAAGTTACTGTGAATCTGGTTTCAGATGATTGCAAACTAATTCCTGTTCTTGCCCTAAAACAGTGTAAGAGGCCAAGAACAGGAAAGAATGAGCGTAGAATGGAGAATTACAGCAACAGGCTTGGGGAACTTGGGGTCATGCTCGCAGACAAAAGAGAGGTGTTCTGCAAAGCGGTCACCCAATCAGTACTTGATTCCTCCCTGAGCCCTGGCCTATTGTCGAAGAGATTTCATTGTGACAGTGAATTCAGTTCACTCGAGTGGTATAAGACTAGGTAAATTGCAAATTCACCTGGAAAAAATATTTGGGAGCTGGCACAGTGAAGCAAAAGAAGACGAAAGGGAAAGTATTGCATGCATGGGAATGTGCCGTGAGAGAGAGTGAACTGATTTTGGAGAGGGGTTGCAATGAGGAGGTGGTCCTTTTTCAAAACCTGCATTAGGTAATTTTATTAAAATTCAGCTAAAACTAAGACTAGTTAATTTTAACCAACTTTTTAAATGTTTTAACCTGCGTTGGCAGTTTAATGAGTTCTTGTCTTACCTAGATCAGTGATATCATCTGCCTGTGTGTATGGATGGCATAGAATCCCCTACATCATCTATTGATGTAATCTGTTGAGGCAAACTACGCAGAAGACTGACCTTATTATTAATTGAATTTTATTACTTTATTAAGACTTGATCTGTCTTGGCTCATATTATTGAATGTATTAATTACCAGCAATCCCAACCCCAACCCTCTCAGTAAAATCAAGAAAGACCACATCAAATCAGGGCAAACTGACATTGTCAATAGCTCCCTTTCTTCAGCCTCCACCTTTTATAGCCGTGTCTTTTGTTAGGGTCCCAGCTGATGGTAACAAATCAGACCGCAGAATGAAACCTAGCTTCGTAAATATTTTTTGTAATTAGTTAAATATGGTGGTTAATCACTGAAACATATTCACATGAGTCTGCATAATGTCCTTTGCCAAAAGTTAGAAAGATTTTAATACCAACATCAAAACAAAGTTTGTCTGTTTCCCAACATTATCTATTACAGAAAATCAATCCAAGAAAAATATTACTCTTATCTCAGTTTTATAAATCTTTACAGGGGGTTCCAGATTCACAAACATCCAACTTACAATGTAATCCCATACAGGGAATTTTAAAGACCCAACATATGAACATTTCCTGTACTTATGAACAGCTGCTTTATATTGTCCTGCATTGTGTTCCGACTTGTGAACAGACTCTAGAATGGAACCCATTCACAATTCGGGAACTGCCTGTACTAAGTTGATGCTTTCCTTGGACTGTTGAAACTGCTTTTTTGTTGCAATTTCTTCCCAAGTCCTTTGAGTGAAACTAGAACAATACTGACGGTCTAAACTTTCACAAGTCTAATTTGAAGTCTTCTATCCAAACTCTGCTAGCTTGGAAGCTTCACATTCTAGAAACTATTTCTGCTGTGGTGAATGGTTCTTCTGAACTGAACTGTAAAAACTTGGCTGCCCTACTTGAAAAAAGAAAACTGTACTCTCCTGAACTGAACTCGGAGTTCATCTGAACTGAACTTTTGAGCCCTCTGTTCTGAAATCACAAGTAATGATTTTGTTCTGTTTACTCTGCCTGTTGTAAATCCAACAACATAAATATCCTTTCCATTAACACCACAGGGGTATGTTAGGCAGTTGGCCAATGTCCTTGTTTCTTTAGCAATGATGTATTTGAATCACTGGGTGACCAGAGTGACTTTCTGACCTTTATCTGAACAAAGTTTCTCATAACTGACCAAAATCCCTCTGCATCTACTTCAAAATCCAATTTCCACAACCAAAAATAGTACGCACATATTATACATTTTTCATCATACTTTACCATCTGTCAGGCCCTCGAGCTAATGCCGAATTGGCACCCTCACTGCTACCTCCATCAACACTTGATAGAAATGTAGATAAAACAGAGTTTTTTGATGCACAGCGAATTAGTTAAATTTATGATTCCATGTTCTTGAAGTCTCCAGCAGTAAGTCGCTCTCAAGGATCTCAACAGGAGAAGAAAGTGGCTTCATTTGATCTTCTTACTGATCTTGGAGGGGATATTTTTGCTACTCCTCAATCTGCACCTCCTTACTTTGCAAATTTCACACATTTTAACAGTCACTCAGGTAAGATGGTATTCACTGTGTCTCTATGTTCTATTTGCATTGTTTATACGTATTGATTGAAAGGTTTTTTATACACAATTCTTTGGACTGAGAAGATTGCAAAATGATTGGAAGATTAATCTTTTTTACCACTTGATATAAGTAAGGGCAATGCTTAATTGCGTATAATGATTATTCAGAAAGTTGAAATAATGTATATAGCTTTGTAAATGATATCTGAAGATAACTTGAGCTAGCACAGTGTAAAAGTTGGAACATTTAATTTGAACCTCTTCTCACAGGCGATAAGCACTGCTTATTTGTAGAAAAGCTGGTGGTATGCTCTCTAGAATGTTGTTTATAAGTCATTTGGTCTGTAAGAGTAGCTCACATCAAGTTACCTCAACTCTAGAGCACGAAAGCAGGTCATATGAGTTCCTCTCACTGTCTTCATCAACAGACCTTTTTTTTTATCCATCATGAATTTATCTAGCTCTTGGCAATTCCAGTTTTGACCACCAAATTTAGTGATCTGGCTAGGGACCAGAACCATTTGTTTAAAAGTTGACAAAGTGAGAGATTCCTGGTACTTAGTAGGAAAGTAAAATCACAAGTTTCAATAACAATAAACTTTATTGTATGAAGTCAGAATAGCAATACAATCTGCTGTACATGCAACTTCGGAGGTCAGTTAGCTCAGTTGGCTGGTTAGCAATGGACAGAGCATGGATTCAATTCCTGTACAGGCTGAGGTTACCTTGAAGGTCCCGCATTCTCAACTTTCTTCACGTGAGGTGTGCCCTTTGGTCCTCTGGGATTCTGACAGCATAACTTTTTTTTAAATTTGTTTCTTTGTTTTTCTGCATGCTAGCAAGAAGAACTGTAATGTTTAATTTTTTAACTTTTGTTTATTTTGCTGCTTTGTACCAAGATTTTGTACCTAGGTACCATAAGTGGCAACTTGTAAATTTTTCACTGTACTCATGTGAGTACATGTGACAATAAACTTAATTCAGTTATTTACAACTTATGTTTTAACACCTGTGTGCATGTCTCTCACATGATCTATCTGTCTCTCTGACTCTCCCACCTCCCCCTCCCCCACCCCCACTGTCCCCCCCACTCCCCATTCCTCCCAGCCCCCGCACCACTGTCTCTCCCGCCCCTGCCTCTCCCCATCTCTCCCTCTCCCCGTTCCCTTCTCTTGCTCTCTTGGTCTCGCTAACTAGAAGCCCAATCATTGCAACTTTCTCCTCCAGTTGCCTCAGTCCATTTAAACTGTTCTGAATGAGTGATCTATTGAAAACATTGCAACAAACCCTGCTATCCTTCCTGAACAAAACTGGATGTTGCGACCATTGGAACAGCCAAATGTAACAAAACCATTAGCTCACCCCATTCCCATGTGTTACAGTGATCTACATTCTAACTACTCTTTGGGTAAAGAGGTTTAGCCTGAATTCCTGATTGAATTTATTAGTGACTATTTATTAGTAAATTAGAATTTGTAGCTTCTAATTTTCACCATGAATCCAATTTTTAATTTCTAAAAATTATTAATAAACTTAACAAAACACCATCAGCTAACCCTTCAGCCTTTTATTGTTGAGGAAAATAAAGTCCTCTTCTGTTTACACTTTGTTGATTGTTATAACCCATGCCTGTCCAATGAATGGCCCATGCTGCAGAGGGGTCCCTAAGGCTTTGTTTAATCCACAGCTAAGTGCAGTCAGGAGAATATGACAGGTGCTACTCCTCCAATCAGAGTTTATTTCTCTTGTGTTTGCTGCTGATAGGATAGGTTGAGTACTGGGAAGGTGTCAAAGAGAAGTGGGGAGAGACCGGGAAGTTGTGTGGAGCAGTAACTCTGTGCTTCAAACTGTCTGAAAAGAAACTTCGCTGCCACCCACTCTGCTTCTTTATTAATCACCAAGCCTCCTCATCCTGTGGAGGTAGCTAGGATGGTGGGGCTGAGGGGTGAGGCTGGGTGGGACACGTACGTGCAGGCTCGGAGTGTGATCTACTAGAGGTAAACTAAGGTCAGTGTTAGTTAAACCCAACTCGTTAGCTCAGCCTTGGCCCCACCCTTCTCCATGTGCCCCTTGCTGTGAAAATGTTAGATAGCCCAGTAATAACTCTTCACTTCTGGTATCATCCATGTGAACATTTTGAACCTTCACCAATACCTCTGTCTTTTTTTAGAATGCAGCGTACAGTACTTCAAAAGTGAGCTAACCTCAAATCTATAAAAGTTTTGAATGTGACATCCCTCCTTTCAAATTTACTGCTTTAAAAATAAATCTTATTGCTTGGTTTGCTTTTGTATGGCCTTATTTATCAGCATCATTAACCTCCTAGTGTTTTGTATAACTGCCCTGAGATCTCTTTGCTCCTATATAGATTGTTAGTATCTAAGCACAGTGTCGCCTCATTTTTTTAGACCAACTGCACCATCTTCCCATGAAGTATATTGAAGTTCATTTGCCAATTAAGTGCCCATGCTGGTTGTTAATGTTATCTTGTATTCTGTTACATTCTTCCTACACGTTGTCCACAAATTTAGAAATTATACTTCCCTGGCTTCAGTATCACTTCACTTGCTCTGCATCTCTGTACAGAATTAGTGGCTAAATTTCTTATTCATTGTATGAAGAAATATAGTTGTAATTCATTCTAGACCTCAATACTTGTATTGTGTTACTGCAATGCCTCATTCCTGATGCAAACTGGGTTCATAGGTTCTCAGTTGCTCATCACAAATCACTTTACTTTTAGGCTGTCATTAGTTTGTGATCAGAGAAGAAGTAAAGCAATTATTTAGTCACAGCTTTGAATGATCTCATTTCAAAGGAACATCTGGCTTTTGGAGAGGATTATAATGTGCAAGGAAGTGGGGCTTATTACAAACAGGTTTTTAAGTTGCTGGCCCTACCAGGTTCCTCCTTCAATTATAAGATTGGCTTTTAAGTAATTTAGATGTAGCTGGAGAACTCTCGGTCTAAAGTTCAGTAGGCATATGGTCCCTTCTCCATTTCAAAGCAATTTTTAAAAACTATATTTAGTCGGTTGGTGGAGTTCTTAATACTAAACGAATTTACTATTAAAAATGCAATCTCCAACTGGGATCTCACTGGTATAGGAGTGGGAGCGTGAGGGTAATTTTAGCTCAACTTTCCCAACTGTGAACACACCAGATCAAGTGGAACTATGGCTCAATGCTCTCCCCTTCCAATATTACCTTCAGTTGAAGCCAGTGAAGCGTAACATCAACTGGGATGCAAAATTAGTATTGCACCCAATCCAGTCAGTTTTCCAACAAGCATATTCAGTTAAAATTGCGCGCAGAGTATGCCTGTCTTCAGTTCCTTGCTGTCAAATGTTCAGAAATGAAATTTGAGGCCAGTTCGGATGCTATTACACAACAGTGCTATTAAATTTGCTTTCAGTTACATTAGTAGGCCAGTCAAAAGTGAAAACTCAGAAAATAATTTGGCAATGACCATGATTGATGCCGCAATCAATGCTTAATTTGCCAGCCATTAAATTTATTACATCAATGCGGACTGAGTTAGGTGAAGAGTTGATTAAATAAAGCATTAGGTGTAAGCTTGGTCCTGAATGTGGTAAAAAAAGATCGTGGCTAGCACGGATGACATGACAGTGCGTTGGTATTGTCTTGTTAGACTAATTGTCCTGTGCTTGAATATGCTGGGAGACCTGTGTGTTTGTTGGAGTGGCTTTGTTGCATCATTATGTATGCCAACAGGAGTTCAAGGAGAATG
>NC_063344.1:2756032-2767738 GCF_021869965.1 Rhincodon typus
CGCCCCCCAATCAATAGGTCTCCAGCTTGTTCTGTTTTTATTTCACCCTTCCAGGATATACTTTTGCAATTATGTTATCACTATAGTTTGCTTTTATCTGTTCACTTATCATATTCATTTTTTTCTTTCAAAATGCCACTTATGTCAGTAAACAGGGCATTTTGTAAGGATGGAACTTGTCTTTACCTTCATGAATATTTCCTGGAGGTAAACTGTGCCTGGTTTGAATGTAACCTCACAAGTTTGCTGTCTAAAACTGTAGCATAGATAAGCATGTGTACTTGCAATGACACTCCCAATTTTGATTGATTCCAGGGTTTAGAGATTGCTGTAAATTTAAGAAACAGGAGCAGGATTAAACTGTACAGACACTGGAGGCAGTTTTCTGTCTCAACTTCACTTTCCCAACATCCTCCCCATGTCGCTTTTGATTGCTGTAACCCAGAGTGACAAAATATCCAATTATTCCAGCCATAAGTATGCTCAACAAAGGATCAAGCATGAAGAATTTCAAAGAATCTCTCAATGCTTTGAAGAATTATCAACCCATTATCCTGAGACTGTACTCCCAAATCCTGGAGCCAGCTCTGTGTCTATCTACGTGGCAGTCAAGCCCCTTTGAATTTTTGTATGGTTCAATGAAATCTTTTTCACAATTAGCTAAAAGTTAAGCATATAGCCTATGAACTCATTATGAGTGCAATAATTCTGCCACTGTAAAGTAGCACTGGGGAGAGCTCAGCAATTTATTTGTTTGTGCTGTTAGCCCAAAAATTTGAATGCCTATTGCTAAAACTATTTAGAGAAAAGCAAGGACTTAATTAGTGCACAAACTGTTTGTTGCAGCAGTTTTTGTCTTTAAATGTGTGCTGCAGGGAATGAATAAAAAGGACATGAAAGACTAAGACTGGAGAGGAGTGAGCACTGAGAGGAATTCCCCTCAAAATTGGAAGATGCCTGTTGTACCTTGTAATCACCTCCTTTTTAAAAAAAAGTCCAAAAGTTACAGAAAAGTACAGATACTGCATGGGAAGAACTTGTATTTATGTAGTACCCAATGAAGCAGAATGTCAAAAAGGTGCTTCACAACAGTGCTACCATGGGACACTAATTAAACAGGTGACCAAGAGCTTGAGAGAAATTTTATTGAGTATATTAAAGGAGGCATGCAATAGAGGAATGTCAAAGTCAGGGGCTTGGGTAACTGCTGGTACAGTTGCACATGGTGTGGTCAATAAAGTTGGGTGTATGTAAAAGGCCAGGAAAGACGAGTGCAGAGATCTGGGGTCTAACTGTAGGGCTTGGAGAAGGTTACTATCATGGAGAGAAAGTAAGCTGTTAATGAATTTGAAAATGAGAAAAATTAACAAATTGAGGCATTAAAGATTGCCCGCATTCTCCAGAGTTTGTTTGCTGTCTGCCCTCCTGGTATAGTGGTAATGCCTAGTAACCCAGGGCCCCCTGCTAATGTTCTGGGGGCATGGGTTTGAATTTCCACCGTGGCCGATAGTGGAAATTTGAATTAAATTGTGGACCTCTTGTCATACGGTGGTCGTGTTCCTATTCCTGGACAGGAGACCTTGGTTCAAGTCCCACCTGCTCCCAAGATGTGTAATAGCATCTCTGAACAGGTTAATTAGAAAAGTAGGTTAAATTTAGAAAAAAAGGCATTTTACTGTGTAAATGTTACATTTCAAGAATATACGAGGGGCTGCACCGTTGAAAACAACAAGCTTTTATTAAAGCAAAGAACTGCAGATGCTGGAAATCTGTAACAAAACAGAGACTGCTGGGAGAAACTCAGCAGGTCTGGCAGCATCTGGGAGGAAAACCGTTAACGTTTCAGTCCAGTGACTCTTCATCGGAACCAGAAGCTTTTATTAAGGTGTTCACTCTATAAGGCTGCAAGCAAGACAACTGTCTCCTTCTAAAACGGCCAATGATTCCGTATCTCATCATGATCTGATTCTTAAATACTGTGACTAATAAGAGCAGGTCAGGGACTAGGAAGTCAGAGACCTGGAGTGCATCTGCACAGGTCCCTGGAGGTGGCTGCACAGTATCCAGTGGTAAAGGCAGCATATATGATGCTGTCCTTTATTGGGCAACATATCAGATTCATAAGCATGGATGTACTGTTGGGACCAAAAAAAGTTGCTGGTTAAGCCCAAGCTGGAGTTTTTGCGCAGTTCTGATCACCACATTAGAGGAAGAACATAAATGCTGGAGAAGTACACTGTAAAGCAGACTAGTGATCAGAAGTTCTGGAATGCTGCACTTTTGGTTTTGGAATGAGCCATCAAGAATTTTTGGACCAATATTTTCAAGCAACTCCATTTAAAATATTTTTAAAACAAGTAGGTACAATTAATTCTCATAGTATCTGGAAGCAAATGTTTCAAGCAACCTTTTCTTAATTCCTTCATCAGATATGGGTGTTGCTGGCTTGGACAGCGTCAAGGAAGTGGTGGTGAGCTGCATCCTTGAAACTCCAGTCTTTTTGGTATAGGTACACCCATTCTGGTGAGTGTTCCAGGATTTTGATCCAGTGACACTGAACGAAAGGCAATTTATTTCCAAGTCAGAATGGTGAGTGGCTCGGAGGGGAACTTGAAAGTGATGGTTTTCTTGTATTTCCTGCCTTTATCCTTTGAGATGGTAGTGTTTGTGGATTTGGAAGGTGCTGACTGAAGCATCTTTGTGAATTTCTGCAGTGCATCTTGTAAATAGTATGCATCAGTGGTGGAGGGAATGGATTTTTGTGCATGTGGTGCGAATCAAGTAGGCTGCTTTGTCCTGAATGGTGTCATGCTTTTTGAGTGTTGATAGGGCTGCACTCATCCAGACAAGTGGGGAGAATTCCATCACTTATGCGTTGTAGAGGAAGGACAGACTTGGCAACTTAACTGAGTTACTCACTGCAGGATTCATTACATCTGACCTGCTTTTGTAACCACAGTGTCTATACGCTTAGTCCAATTCAATTTGTGGCCAAAGGTGATTCCCTGGATGTGAAAAATTCAGTGACGGTAATATTATTGAATGTCAAAGTGTGACGGTTAGATACTCTGTTTTTGGAGATGGTCATTGCCTGGTACATGAGTAGTGTAAATATTACTTGACTTTTGTTAGCCCAATCCTGGATATTGTGTATGTCTTACTGCATTTGAACATAGACTGCTTCAGCATCAGAGGAATCGCAAATGGTTCTGAACATTGTGCAATCATTGGCGAACATCCCCACTTCTGACCTTATGATGGAGGGAAGGTCATTGATGAAACAGCTGAAGATGGTTGGGCCTAGCAATTACCTGAGGAACTCCTGCAGAGATGCCCTAGAGCTGAGATTAATGACCTTATCTTTCTATGTGTCAGCTGTGATTCCAACCTGCAGAAAGTTTTGCCCCTGATTGCCATTGTTTTCAGTTTTGCTTGGGTTCCTTGATGCCATGCTTGGTTTAATGCAGCCTTAATATCAAGGGCAGACTTGCCTCTCCCCTGGAATTCAACTGTTTTGACCATCTTTGAACCAAGGCTGTAATGAGGTCAGGAGCTGAGTGTCACTGAGCAGGTTATAGCTGCGCAAGTGCTGCTTGATAGCACTGTTGGTGACACCTTCCATCACTTTACTGATATTGAGAGTAAGCTGATGGGGTGTTAATTGGCATTGTTGGATTTGTCTTGCTTTTTGTGTCCAGAGCATTGTCTGGTAGATACCAGTGTTGTAGCTGTACTGGAACAGCTTGGCTAGGGATGTGACAAATTCTGAAGCGCAAGTCTTCAGCACCATTGCTGGAATGTTGTCAGGGTTCATAGCCTTTGCATTGTCCAATGCCTCCAATCATTTCTTGATATTGAATGGCATAAATCAAGTTGGGTGAAGACTGGTATCTGTGATGCTGGGGATCTCTGGAGGATAGATGATCCACTTGGCACTTTTGGCTGAAGATTGTTGCAAGTGTTTTGCTTTAACCTTGGTACTTTGGTGTTGGATTTCCCTCATCATTGAAGATGGGATATTTGTGGAACCTCCCTCTAGTGAATTATTTAATATTCCACCACTATTGACAAATGAGTGTGGCAGGATTGCAGAACTTAGTTGTGACCTGTTTGATGTGGAATCGCTTGGCTCTGTCAATTGCTTGCTGTTTATCTTCACACAGAGAGTAGTGGGCGTGTGGAATGTGCTGCCGGCAGTGGTAGTGGAGTCAGATACTTTAGAGACTTTTAAGCGACTCTTGGATAGGCACATGGAGGATAGTTAAATGTGGGGTATGCAAATTTGATCTTAGTAGGTCAGCACAACATTGTGGGCCGAAGAACAGTACAGCACTGTACAGGCCCATTGTTCTGTGTTCTTATGCAGTTTGACATGCTGCTGGTCCTGCTTTGTAGTTTCACCAGGTTGGCACCTCCTTTAGATGTGCCTGGTGTGATTCCTCACTTGCCCTCCTGCACCTTTCATTGAAACAGGATTGATCACCTGGCTGGATGGTAATAGTGGAGTAGGGGGTGTGCTCAGCAGTAAGGACAGTTCTGGTGCTGCTGGTGACCCACAGTGCCCTGTCATGGATGCCGAGTCTTGAATTGTGGGATCTGTTTAATAACTATCCAATTTAGCACAGTGATAGCACCACAAGAGCAGGCCGTTTGACCCCTCGAGCTACTCCACTATTCGATAGGATCATGGCTGATTCGACATTCCTCACATCCACTTTCCTGTTCTTTCCCCATTAACCTTGATTCCCTGACTGATCAAGAATCTATCTCAGCCTTAAAAATATACAAGGTTCCTGTCCCTCTCAGCTCTCTGTGGCAAGAGGTTCCGAAGACTCTCAATCCTCCGACAGATTCTATGATGATGAACAACTCCAGAATCATACAGCACAGAAACAGACCCTTAAGTTCAACCAGTCCAAGCCGAACATAAGCCCAAACTAAACTAGTCCCACCTGCCTGCTGCTGACACACATAGCTCCAAACCTTTCCTATAGATGTACTTATCCAAATGTCTTTTAAACATTGTAATTGTATCACCATGCACCATATCCTTAGGAAGTTCATTCCACACAAAAACCACCCTCTGTGTATAAACATTTCCCCCACATCTTTCTAAAATCTCTCTCACCTCACCTTAAAAAGGTGCCCACAGTCTTGAAATCCCCCACCCTGCAGAAAAGACAGCTACTGTAAACCCTATCTGTACCTCTCATTATTTTGTGAACTTCTTTAAGGTCATCTCTCAACCTCCTACGCTCCAGTGGAAAAAGGCCCAGCCTTTCTTTTTAACTGAAACCTTCCATACCTGGCAACATCCTGATTAACCCTTTCCACCTTAATAATATCCTTCCTATAACTGGGCGACCAGAACTGGTCACAGTATTCCAGAAGAGGCCTCACCAATGTCAAAGAACAACAAAGATCAAAGAAAATTAGAGCACAGGAACAGGCCCTTCGGCCCTCCAAGCCTGCACCGATCCAGATCCTCTATCTAAACCAGTCGCCTATTTTCCAAGGATCTGTATCCCTCTGCTCCCTGCCCATTCATGTATCTGTATAGATACATTTTAAATGACGCTATCGTGCCGGCCTCTACCACCTCTGCTGGCAACGCGTTCCAGGCACCCACCACTCTTTGCGTAAAGAACTTTCCACGCATATCTCCCTTAAACTTTTCCTCTCTCACCTTGAAATCGTGACCCCTAGTAATTGAGTCCCCCACTCTGGGGAAAAAGCTCCTTGCTATCCACCCTGTCTATACCTCTCATGGTTTTGTAGACCTCAATCAGGTCCCCCCTCAACCTCTGTCTTTCTAATGTAAATAATCCTAATCTACTCAACTTCTCTTCATAGCTAGCGCCCTCCATACCAGGCAACATCCTGGTGAACCTCCTCTGCACCCTCTCCAAAGCATCCACATCCTTTTGGTAATGTGGCGACCAGAACTGTAGTCAGTATTCCAAATGTGGTCGAACCAAGGTCCTATACAACTGTAACATGACATGCCAACTCTTGTACTCAGTACCCCGTCCGATGAATGAAAGCATGCCGTATGCCTTCTTGACCACTCTATCCACCTGCGTTGCCACCTTCAGGGTGCAATGGACCTGAACACCCAGATCTCTCTGTGCATTAATTTTCCCCAAGGCTTTTCCATTTACCGTATAGTTCGCTCTTGAGTTGGATCTTCCAAAATGCATCACCTCGCATTTGCCTGGATTGAACTCCATCTGCCATTTCTCCGCCCAACTCTCCAATCTATCTATATTCTGCTGCATTCTCCGACAGTCCCCTTCACTATCTGCTACTCCACCAATCTTAGTGTCATCTGCAAACTTGCTAATCAGACCATCTATACCTTCCTCCAGATCATTTATGTATATCACAAACAACAGTGGTCCCAACATGGATCCCTGTGGAACACCACTGGTCACAGTTCTCCATTTTGAGAAACTCCCTTCCACTACAACCCTCTGTCTCCTGTTGCCCAGCCAGTTCTCTATCTATCTAGCTAGTACACCCTGGACCCCATGCGACTTCACTTTCTCCATCAGCCTACCACGGGGAACCTTATCAAATGCCTTACTGAAGTCCATGTATATGACATCCACAGCCCTTCCCTCATCTATCAACTTTGTCACTTCCTCAAAGAATTCTATCAAGTTGGTAAGACATGGCCTTCCCTGCACAAAACCATGCTGCCTATCACTAATAAGCCCATTTTCTTCCAAATGTAAATAGACCCTATCCCACAGTATCTTCTCCAGCAGCTTCCTCACCACTGACCACTGACCTGTTAAACCTCACCATGACTTCCCAACTCCTATCCTCAAAGGACTGAGCAATGAAGGCAAGTGTGCTGAATGCCTTTTTAAACAACCTGCCTATATGTGATATAAACTTGCTGAACCCCTAGGTCCCTCTGTTCTCCAACACTGACCAAGGTCCTATCATGAATTGTATAAGTCCTACCCCTAATTATCGTACCAAAATGCAATACCACGCATTCATTCAGGTTGAACTCCTCTGCCATTTTTCAGCACATTGACCCATTTTATCATAACACTAAAGGATTTTTATTTTAGATTGTTTTGTGACCTAGCAAGGTAAATAATGGGGCCTCAAAGTTTGTTAAATATTTCTGGAACTTGTTTGTGGCATTATAATTTCTGGTGTCTCAGTCAATGCCAGATAGTCTGTCAGGTTCCCTCTCTTGTTTGTTTGAGACTTTCTAGCAGTTGATTGTGAAGCCATTTCAGAGGGATGTTAAGAATCAACTACATTGTTCTGAGACTGGAGTTACATGTTGACCATGCTGGGTAAGGACAGCAGTTTTCCTTTCCTAAACGACGTTAACGAACCAGATAGCTTTTTCACAAAAAATGGCAAGAGTTTCACGCAATATACTTACAAAGTTGTATTTAATCCACCATCTACCATGGTAAGACTCAAGCCAGGTCTCTGGGTTACTAGTCCATCAACAGTACCACTAGACAGACAATCATCTCCCTACTAAAACTGACCAGAGGAAGGGTAGCACATTGTGAAAAATGTACAATATGTTGCAGGCAGTAAGAGAGAAATTGAGCTGATTTCATACCAGGCAACTATTTCAGATATCCAAGGCTGGAGTGCATATGCAGAAAGCACATTTCTGAAATGCTTAAAATGTTAACACACATCACTTATGTACAGTGCTCTCTAAACAAATATAAAGTTTATTCATGGAACTCACTTTTCCAACTCAAATTTATTTTTGAGTCGGTGAACAAATATGCAGGCACGTGGCAGGCTTGGTCAATGCAGCTAGTTTGCCTGAAGGGTATTCTTAATATTTGTACATTTGGGGGCGGCAGCAGGGATTGAGAAGTCTCTTGCAGAAAACGAACAATTCATCCAGTGTGTTTGGTCCGTTATTTAAGCAAGGCATGCTGACCAAAACACGGGTAACTTCAGACAGCTTCCCAAAACATCCATTTTAAGGAGGAATTGCATTCCATAAGCAGCAAGCACGTTGCCTATCATTTATTTCCTCAAAAGGGACCTTTGTTCAAATAATGATTGAACAGTCCTCATTTTAAAACATCTGTTTATCCTTTGCTGTAACAATATCCAAATGTATTCTTGTCATAATCTTGTTTTTTGTTAATGGGTTTTTAAACAAAAGAACTTCTATCAGTTTACGGCTGGAATCCTGAAGAAATTATTACTGCATTATCTCAAAGCTTTGGATCATGGAGCAGTTTTATTGTCTTATTTGTGAATGGAAGCAGGATTATATGTTTGCAGGATTTCAGTGTTACAGATCTCAGAGGCATTAACTTAAGTATGGAATATTGAATACCTTGAAGTGATTTACAGGCTAGAATATAAATCCACAGCTAAGAGACTAATCAACAATTGAATAAACCACTTTGACAGTAATAGGAGAAAAACAGTGCTTTTTAGGATTAATTTTTCATAAGAAGAAAGCATTTTATACACTTTTGTCTTGAAATTACATCACAGGATACTGAAGGGAATCTGAAACTCTCATTTCTGCTATTTACACAGATGTTAACCTATTTATTTCACAAGGACTGATCCTCGGTTAAGCAATCGTTAGTTTCTCATAATATAATTTTAGGTCCTGAGTCAACAACAGTCTCTGCTTCAGAAGTTAATCTTACCTCGATGTCTGAGATCCCCTTAAATCTCAACTGTTTCCAGATGTTTAAACTGGGGCTTGAAAAGCCAGCAGACAATTCTCTTGTCTTATAAAGCTCACAATTTTGTCCCTCCTTTTATTTGTAGCATATCCAAAATACCCATTTCTTGTTGTCTAGATGTCTAATGTGAAACGGAATGTATGAATTAATGGAAGATTTTAGCTTTAAATTTGTATTTAAGATGTCTTGTGTAGTTCTAGATGGGTCAAAAAAAGGTCACGCATTCCTTGATTTATTTTGGATGAACTAAAAAAGTCTTGGATGACAAATTTTACTTTTGGTTCTTAATATGAAGAAGCACCTTGAATGCTGTTAATTCTCTGCTTCAGATATTGAAAAGTAAATATAGCAACCCACTGAATCGTTTCTTTGGTGCCCGTCTTTGGTGCAATGGCCTAGTGGTATTATCACTGAACTGTTAATCCTGTGATCCAGCTAATGTTCTGGGAACCTGGGTTCGAATCCCACCACAGCAGATGGTGAAATTTGACTTCAGTAAATATCTGGAATTAAGCGTCTAATGATGACCATGAATCCATTGCCAATTGTCGGAAAAACCCATCTGGTTCACTAATGTCCTTTAGGGAAGGAAACCGCTATCCTTACCTGGTCTGGCCTACATGTGACTCCAGACCCACAGTAATGTGGTTGACTCTGAACTGCCATCTGGGCAATTAGGGATGGGTAATAAATGCTGCCAAGCCAGCGATGCCCTCATCCCATGAATGAATAAAAGAAAATCTGCAGAGTGTTGAAACATTTTCTGTTAATGTCCTTTTCCTGCCTTCAAATAGGTCTAGCCTATGTATTTACCGTTATGATAGGCTAGTCTTTTTAACTGATATTAGGATATTTAATAATAGTTAATGGTAATATGTTCCTGATGCCCAACTCGGAGGAGGGTAATCTGTGACATGTAATTGGGAGCATGTTTTTTTTAAGTTGGCAGGTAATGGTTACAATACAAAGTGTTATTATATGAAGTGTTTTGAGCCCTGCCTAGCCAAAAAATCTGAAATCTCAGCGCAGTTTTTGATTTAAATATGAATATCCCACGCAATTAAGTCAATGTTCATTGAGATGACAGTTGACTTGGTGTTGTGTAACAAAGATAGATGTGGTTAGCTGTTCTGAGGAAGGGTCACCAGACCTGAAACGTTAACTCTGGCTTCTCTTCGCAGATGCTGCCAGACCTGCTGAGCTTTTCCAGCAATTTCTGTTTTTGTTTCTGATTTACGGCATCTGCAGTTCGTTCGGTTTTTATTTAGTGTGGAAAGTTTGCAGTCATTTAACACAGCAGGAGAGTTGAATTGGATAGAGAATAACACAACGATTGAGCAGCACAACATTTGTTTCTTTTTAATCAAAATATTGTAAAAGTGAAATTTCTTGTTCATTAATCTGTTCAATAAAAGTAAATATTATGCTAATATGTGTGTGTGCTTTGTAACTCCAAGTTGTGTTATTGTTGTTTCAGATTTTGGTCCTGAATACGATATTAACTAACCAACAGGACATTTTACAACCCTGAGTTAATACCTAATTGTGGAAGTCATGCATTCCAGGCACCGAGGAGGGAACCTGGGACTGCTTCTGTTACTTAGCCAGATAATCCAAGTGGGATTTGATAATATTCCAACTGTTACGCTGATAACAATGGCACTGAATATCTACCTTTTCTTATCACCAGTTAAGCCGTTATTGAATGTTTGCATCAGTGTGCATGAAACTTGGAACAGAAAAGATTGGAAACGTCTTTTTTATTCACCGTTTCACCATGCTGATGACTGGCACTTGTATTTCAACATGGTGTCTATGTTATACAAAGGGATAAAGTTGGAGCCGAGGCTTGGCACCAAGTGGTTTGCCTACATGTTGTCTGTGTTTTCTGTCATGACTGGAGTCGTCTACTTGGTGCTGGAAATACTCCTTGAAGAACTGATGGAAGACCATTCATATAAAATGCAATGTGCAGTTGGTTTCTCAGGTAAGAACGTTCACTACTTTTTGCTGAATTTTATCCTCATTAATGTGAGCTGTCATTTCACAAAGCATTAACCACTTACCTTTTGTGTGCAGCCTTAACCCTCTCTTCTGTCTAAGAAAATCCTTAATTTTGTTCATTGTATTAGGTATTAACAAGTTAAAATTGCTTTACCAAACTTGAAAGGTAAAATAGTGAACGTTTGAGTAAAAGCAAAACACTGCAGCTGCTGGAAATCCAAAACAAGCCCGGAAAATGCTGGAGAAACCTAGCAAATTTAATGTGGTTGAATTTGACGTTTAAGTTTGGAACACACTCTGCTTAAGGCTGACTTTAAAAGAATGAGGCATAAATTCAGCTAAGTTGTCTGTAGAGATAGTAGGAACTGCAGATGCTGGAGAATCCGAGACAACAAGGTGCAGGGCTGGATGAACACAGCAGGCCAAGCAGCATCATAGGAGCAGAGAGGCTGACGTTTCGGGCCTAGACCCTTCATCAGAAAAGGGGGAGGGGAAGGGGGTTTTGAAATAAATAGGGAGAGAGTGGGAGGCGGATAGAAGAGGGATAGAGGAGAGGATAGGTGGAGAGGAAACAAACAGGTCGAAGAGGCGGGGATGGGGCCAGGAAAGGTGAGTGTAGGTAGGGAGTTAGGAAGGGGATAGGTCAGTCCAGGGAGGACGGACAGGTCAAGGGGGCGGGATGAGGTTGGTCGGTAGGAGATGGAGGTGCGGCTTGAGGTGGGAGGAGGGGATAGGTGGGAGGAAGAACAGGTTAGGGAGGCAGGGACGAGCTGGACTGGTTTTGGGATGCGGTAGGGGGAGGGGAGATTTTGAAACTTGTGAAATCCACATTGATACCATTGGGCTGCAGGGTTCCCAAGCGGAATATGAGTTGCTGTTCCTGCAACCTTCGGGTGGCATCGTTGTGGCACTGCAGGAGGCCCAGGATGGACATGTCGTCTGAGGAATGGGAGGGGGAGTTGAAATGGTTCGCGACTGGGAGGTGCAGTTGTTT
>NC_063344.1:2767838-2778593 GCF_021869965.1 Rhincodon typus
CTAGGCCCGAAACGTCAGCCTTCCTGCTCCTATGATGCTGCTTGGCCTGCTGTGTTCATCCAGCTCTACACCTTGTTATCTAGGGAGAAAGGGGTGCTGTTTTAAAGTTCCTGCAATAAAATTGCTTTGTTTTACACATTACGCGCATGAATTTAATGTAAACAGAATTCCAAGTTTTACCTACAAAATTATAATGCAATCACTTCTCCATTTGAAATAGCCTGACCAGTTGCATTTCGTGGGGCCTATTAACTGAGAGGAGGCGTATCAGGGAATGAGTTACTCCTGTGTTGTTTTCATGTTTTCAGCAAGATATAAGCAGATCAATACTGATCTGGACTGTATTCCTGAAGATCATATATGGCAGAATATCTAGCAATTGGAAAATTGTTTTAAAATGACACTGCACTTGCGGTATCAATGGAATGAAGGTGTGTGTGTGCGTGTGTGCGCGTGTTTTTGTTTGAAAGGAAATATAATGGTTTATATGAAGTGTGTTCATTTACTTCATGTTTCAGGTGTTTTATTTGCTCTGAAAGTTGTGAACAATCATTACAATCCTGGAGGTATCAGTTATGTATTGGGCTTCCCAGTGCAGAAACAGTATGCATGCTGGGGCGAGCTGATTGCAATTCATTTGATTGCTCCAGGGTAAGTGAGTACACAATCTGTGACACAGTAATTCACTTTCAACAAATCTAGCATTGACTCCCAAAATGATTCTTCTCAGAAAACTGATAGCTGTTCAATTGTTTTAAAAATTCTGGTTCCTGACTTTTTAAATATTTTTCTGCAGTCATAGTTTAGCAGCAACGTTTTAGTGTAACTATTATTGCAAGAATTGGTTTCTTTCAGGTTTCATTTACAGTAGCTTAGGAAAAGAGGCATTTACAGAGTTTATAGAATTAAAAAAACACTGGTGCTCTGAAGAAAAATATAATGGAGGGCCTTAGGGAGCAGAGGATACACAAAGAAAAGTCCATTAAATGTTAAATTGATGCTGATCTGTTTGTTGCTTTTGGATTCTAATGAAGGGCAACCTGCAACGGCAGGTGGTTTGTATGGTTGTGTTACAGTCTATCAAAGTGACACTGATGTTAGGGTGACATATTAGCTTGAAGAGAGGATTGGCTAACCAAGAGAAAGCAGAGTGTTGGGCTAAATTTGTCTTTTTCTGGTTGGCAAGCTGTAACTAAGGGGGTGTTGCAGGGTTTGGTCCTTAGACCCTAACTATTTAGAATCTATATTAATGACTTGGGTGGGGGGACAAAATGTACAGAAGATGTTACAAAAATAGGTGGGAAAGTAAGTTGCAATGAAGAAACAAGAAATTTACAAATGGATATGGATGGGTTAGGACCAAAATTTGGAAGGTTGATTTTAGTTGCAAGAATAGAAGGCACCTTTATATCAAAATTGAGAGAAACTTCAAACTGTTTTTGCTCAGAGGGATCTGTGTGTTCTGCATGAATTGTAGAAAGGTACTGTGCAAGTAAAATAGGTAATGAGGAGGACAAATGAAATTTTGGCCTTTATTGCAAATGTCTATAGGCTCCTTAATAATAGCTATACGGTGGGTCAGAATAAATCAGGACATGATAAGAGCATATAACAAATTCTGGGTGACTTTATAATCTTCATGTAAATTGGGATAGTCAGATTGGCGCAGGCAGTCATAAGGAGGAATTCATAGATTGTATTTGAGACAGTTTCCCAGAATTATGTTGTGGGTACAACCCAGGATCAGGCTGTTTTTGGATCTGGTAACTCACAATGACGCAAACTTAATAAATGGTGTCACAGTAACACATCCTTGAGGCAGAGTGACAATAATACAACAGAATTTATCATTCAGTTTGAGAGCGAGGAACTTGGGTCAGATGCAACCGTACTAAACTTAAATAAAGGTATTTACAAAGTAATGAGGACAGAACCAGCTACAATGGACTAGGGCAGGAGTTTAGCAGCAAAGACAGTTGTGAAACAAAGCCAGGCATTTTAAGAAAATAGTTCATTGCCAAAACAAAGATCTTCCAGTAGGGAAGGAGGATTCTAGGAAACAGATAAACCAATCATGGTTAACCAGGGAAGTTAAGGGTAGCATCAAATTGAAAGAAAAAATATGCAATGTGGCAAAGATTAGTGGTAAGTGAGAGGACTGGGAAAGGTTGTTTTCTTCAAAAAGCAACAAAAGATAACCAAAAAATAATAAAAAGGGAGAAAATAAACATTGTACATAAACTTGAAGTAGTATTAAAATAGAAAGCAAGAGCTTCTTTATGTAAAAAGAAAGAGAGAAGCCAAAGTGAACTTAGGCTCCTTGGAGAACAAGCCTGATAGAATAATAGTTGGGAACCAGGAAATAGCAGAGGAGTTGAATAAATACATTGTATCAGGCTTCACAGTAGAAGACACTAATAGCTTTCCAAAGGTACTAAATGAAGGAGCAAGAGAAGGAGAGGAAATAAATACAATAACTAGCACTTTTTCCTCCAGTGGTTTGGAAATTAGTGGGGCGAAAGACCAGTAAGCCCTGTGGATTGATGGGTTTCATCCTAGTAACAGAGATAGTGAATGCGCTGATAGTAACCTTCCAAGAATCCCTAGATTCTGAGAAAAGACCCAGAGGATTGCAATACTGACAATCTAACACCTTTAGTAAAAAGGGAAGGAGACATAAACGGGTAACAGTGGGTCAGTTGATTTCTGAAGAGTCACTGGACTTGAAATTTTAATTCTGCTATCTTCCCACTGATATTGCCAGATCTGCTGAATTTTCCAGCAGTTTCTGTTTTCGTAATTGAAGACAGTGGAATAAGTGGGGCATTTTCAAGGGAGCAATGTGTAACTAGAATGCCACAAGGTTCGGTGCTGGGACCACAGTTATCTACAATATAATGACTTCAATGAGGAAAGTCTATAGCCAAGTTTGCAGATGACCGAAATAGGCGAGAAGGCAAGTGGTGAGAGTGATAGTCTGCAGAGGGATATAGACAGATTAAGCAAGTAAACAAAAAACTGGCAGGCAGAGTAAAAGAGAATACAGAGGGATTTGGGAGTCCTCATGAATTACAAAAAGCTAAAATCCAAGATCAGCGAGTAATAGGGAAGGCAAATAAAATGTTGGCCTTTGTTTCAAAGGGAATGGACTAAAGAAGTGGGGAAGTTTCACTAAAATGATACAAGGCACTAAAGAACAAAGAAAATTACAGCACAGGAACAGGCCCTTCGGCCCTCCAAGCCTGTGCCGATCCAGATCCTCTATCTAAACCTGTCACCTATTTTCCAAGGATCTGTATCCCTCTGCTCCCTGCCCATTCATGTATCTATCTTAAGTGACGCTATCATGCCTGCCTCTACCACCTCTGCTGGCAATGCGTTCCAAGTACCCACCACCCTCTGCGTAAAGAACTTTCCACACATATCTCCCTTAAACTTTTCCCCTCTCACCTTGAAATCGTGACCCCCAGTAATTGAGTCCCCCACTCAGGGAAAAAGCTTCTTACTATCCACCCTGTCTATACCTCTCATGATTTTGTAGACCTCAATCAGGTCCCCCCTCAACCATTGTCTTTCTAATGTAAATAATCCTAATCTACTCAACCTCTCTTCATAGCTAGCGCCCTCCGTACCAGGCAATATCCTGGTGAACCTCCTCTGCACCCTCTCCAAAGCATCCACATCCTTTTGGTAATGTGGCGACGAGAACTGTACACAGTATTCCAAATGTGGTCGAACCAAAGTCCTATACAACTGTAACATGACCTGCCAACTCTTGTACTCAGTACCCCGTCCGATGAATGAAAGCATGCCGTATGCCTTCTTGACCACTCTATCCACCTGCGTTGCCACCTTCAGGGTGCAATGGACCTGAACACCCAGATCTCTCTGTGCATCAATTTTCCCCAGGGCTTTTCCATTTACTGTATAGTTCGCTCTTGAATTGGATCTTCCAAAATGCATCACGTCGCATTTGCCTGGATTGAAATCCATCTGCCATTTCTCCTCCCAACTCTCCAATCTATCTATATTCTGCTGCATTCTCCGACAGTCCCCTTCACTATCTGCCACTCCACCAATCTTAGTGTCATCTGCAAACTTGCTAATCAGACCATCTATACCTTCCTCCAGATCATTTATGTATATCACAAACAACAGTGGTCCCAACATGGATCCCTGTGGAATACCACTGGTCACAGTTCTCCATTTTGAGAAACTTCCTTCCACTACAACACTCTGTCTCCTGTTGCCCAGCCAGTTCTCTATCCATCGAGCTAGTACACCCTGGACCCCATGCGACTTCACTTTCTCCATCAGCCTACCATGGGGAACCTTATCAAACACCTTACTGAAGTCCATGTATATGACATCTACAGCCCTTCCCTCATCTATCAACTTTGTCACTTCCTCAAAGAATTCTATCAAGTTGGTAAGACATGACCTTTCCTGCACAAAGCCATGCTGCCTATCACTAATAAGCCCATTTTCTTCCAAATGTAAATAGATCCTATCCCTCAGTATCTTCTCCAGCAGCTTCCCCACCACTGACGTTAGGCTCACCGGTCTGTAATTACCTGGATTATCCTTGCTACCCTTCTTAAACAAGGGGACAAAATTAGCAATTCTCCAGTCCTCCAGGACCTCACCCATGCTCAAGGATGCTGCAAAGATATCTGTTACGGCCCCAGCTATTTCCTCTCTCGCTTCCCACAGTAACCTGGGATAGATCCCATCCGGACCTGGGGACTTGTCCACCCTAATGCTTTTAGAATACCCAACACTTCCCCCTCCTTATGCCAACTTGACCTAGAGTAATCAAACATCTATCTCTAACCTCAACATCCGTCATGTCCCTCTCCTCGGTGAATACCGACGCAAAGTACTCATTAAGAATCTCACTCATTTTCTCTGACTCCTTGCATAACTTCCGTCCTTTGTTCTTGAGTGGGCCAACCCTTTCTCTAGTTACCCTCTTGCTCCTTGTGTATGAAAAAAAGGCTTTGGGATTTTCCTTAACCCTGTTTGCTAAAGATATTTCATGACCCCTTTTAGCCCTCTTAATTCCTCGTTTCAGATTGGTCCTACATTCCTGATATTCTTCCAAAGCTTCGTCTGTTTTCAGTCGCCTGGACCTTATGTATGCTTCCTTTTTCCTCTCTGCTAGTCTCACAATTTCACCTGTCATCCATGGTTCCCTCGTCTTGCCCTTTCTATCCCTCATTTTCACAGGGACATGTCTGTCCTGCACTCTAATCAACCTCTCTTTAAAAGCCTCCCTCATATCAAATGTGGATTTACCCTCAAACAGCTGCTCCCAATCCACATTCCCCAGCTCCTGCCGAATTTTGCTATCGTTGGCTTTCCCCCAATTCAGCACTTTTCCTTTAGGACCACTCTCGTCTTTGTCCATCAGTATTCTAAAACTTACGGAATTGTGATCACTACTCCCAAAGTAATCCCCTACTGAAATTTCAACCACCTGGCCAGGCTCATTCCCCAACACCAGGTCCAGTATGGCCCCTTCCCAAGTTGTCCTATTTACATACTGCTCTATAAAACCCTCCTGGATTCTCCTTAGAAATTCTGCTCCATCTAAACCCCTAACACTAAGTGAATCCCAGTCAGTGTTGGGAAAATTAAAATCTCCCATCACCACCACCCTGTTGCTCCTACATCTTTCCATAATCTGTCCACATCTATCTCACACTCGCTGTTGGGAGGCCTGTAGTACAGCCCCAACATTGTTACCGCACCCTTCCTATTTCTGAGCTCTGCACATATTGCCTCACTGCTCGAGTCCTCCATAGTGCCCTTCATCAGCACAGCTGTGATGTCCTCTTTGACTCGTAATGCAACTCCTCCACCCCTTTTACCTCCCTCTCTATCTCGCCTGAAGCATCTATATCCTGGGATATTTAGTTGCCAATCTTGCCCTTCCCTCAATCAAGTCTCAGTAATAGCAATAACATCCTACTCCCAGGTACTAATCCAAGCCCTAAGTTCATCTGCCTTACCTACTACACTTCTCGCATTAAAACAAATGCACCTCAGACCACCTGTCCCTTTGCGTTCATCATCTGTTCTCTGCCTCCTCTTCCCCTTAGTCACACTGACTTCATTATCTAGTTCCTTACAGGCTTTAGTTACTACCTCCTTACTGTCCACTAGCCTCCTCATTTGGTTCCCATCCCCCTGTCACATTAGTTTAAACCCTCCCCAACAGCATTAGCAAAAGCAGCCCCTAGGACATTGGTTCCAGTCCTGCCCAGGTGTAGACCGTCCGATTTGTTATAGTCCCACCTCCCCCAGAACCAGTCCCTATGTCCCAAAAATCTGAACCCCTCCCTCCTGCACCATCTTTCAAGCCACTCATTTATCCTGCCTATTCTTTCATTTCTATTCTGACTAGTTGTGCCATGGCTGGAATGTGAACTGTTTTGGGCCCATTTTTTCAAAGGGAAGACCCACTGGCATTAGAAGCAATCCAGAGTGAGTTCACTTCGCTGATGACAGGTATGGAGGGGCTGTTTTATGTGGAGAAGTTGAGTTGGTTGCATCTGTACTCATTGGAATTTCGAAGAACTAGAATTAGAGTTGACCTTAATTAAACATACAAGATCCTTAGCAGGCTTGAGGGGTTTGATGCAGAAAGGTTGTTTTCCCTTGAGAGTGTCTAAGACCAGAAGGCATCATCTCAAAATGAGGGGTTGCACATTTAAGACAGCAGTGAGGAGAAATTTCTTCTGAGAGGGTTGTGAATCTGTAGAATTGTTTTATGTCAGAGGACCTGTGAGACTGGGTCATTAAGTATATTCAGGTCCGGAATAGACAGATTTTTAATCAGTAAGGCAATTGAGGGCTTTACGGAAAAGGCAGGAAAGTGATGTTGGAAGACATTGAATCAGCTATGATTTCATTGAATGGCAGAGCTGAAACACTTACTTCTGCTCCTACATCTCTGAGGTCTCTTTCCACTTCTCATTGTTGTTTGCAAACCATTCTCACGCTCGGAAAAGCTCCATGGGTGCTGGTTACTCTCTGGTGCTTTGCTCAAGTAATCTGATCTGAGAGTCAAGAAGCTATTAATGTTGTCACTCAGTAATATAGAACTTGGGAATTGCTGATAAAGAGGCAAATTTGTCAGTCTTTTTCATTTTATACTCTTCACAGCACTTTCAAGAAAAGTAATGTGAATTGGAACAACATTTATACATATGGGAAAAACATGTTGATTTGATGGGAAGTGAACTCTCATTGATAGAGACACTGCCATGTAGAATACACCAGTTAAGCAATGACTTGCCATTAACAAACCACCAGTTTTTGTTTCAGTTCTATAGCGGGCAAGTTATTGCCTTCAGGAACGTACGAGAAAGTGAGACATGGGTAACTAGTTGGATAAAATAATGCACAGTATGGGGAAGACACAGGAGATTGACACTTAAGTATCGATACCCATTTAATGAGCTGGTGAAGACACAACAGGCTGAATGGCTGCCTTTTGGACCATAACAATTCTGAGATTCTGAATGGGTATCCCCCCTCTTTGTATTTTGATAAATTGTAGGAAGAGGTGAGGTGACTTTTCTCATGCTGTTACTACGCAGTTGCAACACAAATGGTGCTTGCCACTGATGCTGTTCAGCCAAAAAAAATGTTCTGCCTATCACATAAATGAAAACAGTACTAGATGAATTACAGTGCTGTTGTGATACTACATATGCAGCCTGTGTACATCTCGAAGATGGGCTGGTCATATTAAATAAAATATCCCTTCGTCTGTTCAGGATAAGGAACTGACAGTAACCCACCAATCATTGTTTGAAAAACTCAAAGCAGTGTCCAGCATTAGATGTGATTTTGTGTTTGGACAGCATCTGTGAAATAATCCTGAGTGTGCAGGGAATTATGCCAATAATCAATTTAAGATTGTTACAGAGATAGTAGGAACTGCCAATGCTGGAGAATCTGAGATAACAAGGTGTAGAGCTGGATGAACACAACAGGCCAAGCAGCATGAGAGGAGCAGGAAGGCTGACGTTTCAGGTCGGGACCCTTCTTCAGAAATGGGGGAGGGGAAGGGGATTCTGAAATAAATAGGGAGAGAGGGGGAGGCGGATAGACGATGGATAGAGGAGAAGATAGGTGGAGAGGAGACAGACAGGTCAAAGAGGCGGTGTTGGAGCCAGTAAAGGTGAATGTTGGTGGGGAGTTAGGGAGGGGATAGGTCGGTCCAGGGAGGACGGACAGGTCAAGGAGGTGGGATGAGGTTAGTGGGTAGGAGATGGGGGTGGGGCTTGAGGTGGGAGGAATGGTTAGGTGGGAGGAAGGACAGGTTAGGGAGGCGGGGACGAGCTGGGCTGGTTTTGGGATGCGGTCGGGGGAGGGGAGATTTTGAAGCTTGTGAAGTCCACATTGACCACTCTCTCCGCGACTCCCTTGTCCGCTCCACACTCCCCACCAGCCCCACCACACCCGGCACTTCTCCCTGCAACCGCGGCAAGTGCTACACCTGCCCCTACACCTCCCCCCTCACTGCCATCCCAGGCCCCAAGAAGACCTTCCACATTAAACAGATGTTCACCTGCACATCTGCTAATGTGGTATACTGTATCCGCTGTTCCCGTTGTGGCCTCCCCTACATCAGGGAAACCAAGCGGAGGCTTGGGGTCCGCTTTGCAGAACACCTATGCTCGGTTCGCAAGAAACTACACCTCCCAGTCGCGAACCATTTCAACTCCCCCTCCCACTCCTTGGATGACATGTCCATCCTGGGCCTCCTGCAGTGCCACAATGATGCCACCCAAAGGCTGCAGGAACAGCATCTCAAATTCCGCTTGGGAACCCTGCAGCCCAATGGTATCAATGTGGATTTCACAAGCTTCAAAATCTCCCCTCCCCCGACCGCATCCCAAAACCAGCCCAGCTTGTCCCCGCCTCCTTAACCCCTGTCCTTCCTCCCACCTATCCCCTCCTCCCACCTCAAGACCCACCCCATCTCCTACCAACTAACTCATCCTACCCCCTTGACCTGTCCATCTTCCCTGGAACAACCTATCCCCTCCCTAACTCCCCACCTTCACTCACCTTTACTGGCTCCACCCCCGCCTCTTTGACCTGTCTGTCTCCTCTCCACCTATCTTCTCCTCTATCCATCTTCTATCCGCCTCCTCCTCTTTCCCTATTTATTTCAGAACCCCCTTCCCCTCCCCTATTTCTGATGAAGGGTCTCGACCTGAAACATCAGTTTTCCTGCCCCTCTGATGCTGCTTGGCCTGCTGTGTTCATTCAGCTCTCTACACCTTGTTATCATCAATTTAAGATTGTCTACATTGTGCCTGTCTAAGCATAACAAAGTAAGTGACAGGCATTCTTTGATTTATACTTCATGGCAATGCCTTAACTTATCAGAGTCAACATGTCTGGTTTAATTTAAACAGAGCTTGGCCTTTAGATAACTGTCAGTCAGCATTCAACTGGTGCATTTTCCATGGCAATGCCCCTACCAATCCATGCCAACGAATCAGCATGATGTTCTGATTTGATATAAAAATGTTGTTCAGTTTTACTTTGGTTTTCTTGCAAATATCCTGATGAGTGAAGTGTGTAAACCTTTGATAAAATGTGTCTTTTCTCAGCATTGTTAATGCTGTGTTCTGAATTTAGCAAAAGAAAAGTGCTATTTCAATCAATAATTCGCTCCCCATTCCTGGCATAAATGCATTGGTCTACATTTACCCCTGCTTTTGTATCCAGTCATTATCTGTAATTGAATAAATTGTGGTGTCGAAGATTCCAGCATTTTGGGAGTATATTAAGTTTGTTGTGCTCTATGGTTTCATAATAAGGAGGTAATGAAGTGATTTTTGTCATTTCACTGTTGAGGAGATGACCTGTTATGTAGATCAATAGTTCAAGAAAACATTTTAGTTTCCAAATGTTATGTGTTGTGAGATTTTATGGCAGCTGTCGGTCTGTATTACAGATAGGCCAGTGTAGTTGCAATTCGTTTAAGGAATTGCTGTCAAAGAAAGCAAACATTTTGTTTTGATTAAATTGGAATTTTCAGGATTACCTTTCTATTCATTTTAAGCAGTGATTGATAGATCTATATCTTCCTAAATTTCACCATTAATGTAATTTTAGAAAACAAAGCTCGTATTTGAAATTGCCAGAATTTTAACTGTGCATTCAGTGTTCAATCTGTTTCTTTTAAGCAGGCGCTTAACAATTTTATTTTATTCTAGAACATCTTTTGTTGGCCACCTCTCTGGTATACTTGTTGGGTTACTGTACACCAAAGGACCCTTGAAGAATTTGATGGAAGCGTGTGCTGGTAGGTGCAACAATCCTCAGTCACATTACTAGTGACTCACTATCCTTTCTCCATCTAGACATTGGAATGCACTTTGCACTTTCCTATGTGTCATAAGTTCATGTTCTGAATTAAATTTTGTCGTACAAATTACAGTAATCTTAGACTACCATAGTACGTGCTGGAGATCAATACTAAAACAAGGTGGAGGAATGTAATTTTCTATAGTAACCATAGTTGCTTTTCAGAATTTTTTATTGAAATAATTATTTTATTATTTAATAACTTTTATTGAGTAATCAGAGAATTGGTGTAAATTTCAATTTCTTTTTGTTGACAGCAAATGGAAATTTGACGTACTGTTAACAATTGGAAGACATACCCAACTTTGCATCTTTACACCCTCCTCTCTGCCCTCCACTCTGCCACTCCTCCCTCCA
>NC_063344.1:2779093-2791009 GCF_021869965.1 Rhincodon typus
ACCACCCACTCCCCCACAAACCTACACACAAACCCCCCACCCCCCACCAACACACACACCCCCCCCCCCCCCTCCCCAACCACCACTTACGTTCGATGTCTTAATCCAGTGAGTGAAACATTAGAGCATTAATATTGGCTAAGAGAATTTGAATGATATTCTAATGTGACTTCTGTTCTCTCGCTCTCTTGGAAGTAACATTTCCTCTGCCTTGGTCAGTGATTTAAGCAGGTTACTCACAGCGCGTTTTTGGTGGCATCTGTGTGTACCTGTCAGTTGGACTGCTGTTGCCCTGTGCGAAGTGCTGCCACGCTAACTCTTGGCATGCACTGAAATGTTTATGTTTGTTCTCCGAAAACTATTCCAATCCAATTCCATTCTCTTTGTCCACTACAGAAGGCAAGATAGGCCAACTGTTCAGTAGTGGATCTGGAGTTTATATATTACATTAATCTTTATTATACAGATCAACTGTAACCAATATGGATTGGTATGTTTTGTTTGATCAGAGTTTATGATAAGCTATAACACAGTTATAGAGCAAAAATAAGGGCCTGTAATGAATACTGATCCAGGTTGGACAGGACAGCTGACAAGCAGAAACTGCTCCTCTCCACGTTCTCTCTTTGGTATCGTGTGCCTCTTTGGCTTGTCAAACTATCAGAAAGTGTCAAGCCAAAGTAGACATGAATCCATTCTTGCGAGCTCTGTCTCTAATCTCTACACTGGAGTAGTTCCAAATCTTTTCTTTATACTTTTCAGGGCTGGATTTTAGATTTTCTTATAGGATGGTGAGGTGTCGAAAGCAAAGGTTCGCCTTGAGTACAAAGGGCATTCATGTGTTCTTCCACCTTTCAAGGGACAGTCAGGCTTTTAAACATACTAAAGACTTCTTTTCTTATCTCATCCCTTGCTCCTAAAAAAACTTAACCAATTTACAGCATTAATCCAATTCTCTATCTATTCCAAGCTATTCCACATGTACATCCTAATTTCTAATTTGACAGTTTGCTCTTAACTTTACACAGGGTGAAAATTAGAAAAGAATGTTATTGTCATGATCAATCCAGCTGTCATAGCTGTTAATTCTTAAATAAATTCCAAATCATTTTCTCTATTTAATGTTCTTCTCTGAATTGACATCACTTATAACGACCTTTTGTCTCATCTCTAACATAAGTTTCAACAACCTTTATCTTCATACTTAAATCTATCTTTGTAACAGACAAAGTGCTGGACAAATGATACAAAACTTTTGAGATTTATGTGTCCTGTTATGATACATTTTCAAAATGTCTCGTTTGCTTTTCTTTGAAACACTTTGAAACAGCATGAGAGATAGTAAGAACCGCCAATGCAGGAGTCAGAGACAACACAGAGTGGAGCTGGATGAACATAGCAGGCCAGGCAGCATCAGAGGAGCAGCAAAGTTGACATTTTGGGTCGGAACTCTTCTTCAGAAATGGGAAAGGGGAAGGGAGCTCCAAAATAAATAGAGAGAGGAGGGTGGGGCTGGGGAAGGTAGGTGGGATGGTGATAGGTGAGTGCAGGTAGGCAATGGTGGGAATTAGTCAGGGAGGTGCGAGGAGCAGATAGGTGGGAGAGAAGATGGACAGGTTGTGTCAAGGTGAGGAGGCGGCGATGAGAGGGAGGGTTGGTCATGGGATGAGGCTGGGGGTGGGGAGATTTTGAAACTGGTAAAGTCCACATTTAGGCCATTGGGTTGTAGGCTCCCAAGGTGGAATATATGAGGTACTGGTCCTCCAGTTTCCGGGTGGCGTCGTTGTGACACTGGAGGGGGCCCAGGATGGACAGGTCGCGCAGGGAGCGGGGAGGGAGAGTTGAAATGGTTTGTGACCGGAAGGTGTTGTCGTTTGTCGCGAGCAGAGCGCAGGTCCTCTACAAAGCAATTTTTTTTATTATTTCAAAAGGCCTTGGCTGAAAATGTCTGGAAATTTAAGGAATATTTGTCAGCAGGTATTTTTACATGGTGATAATGGACCTACCTAGATTAAATACCAATGAGGGAATCCATAGCATTCCAGTTTTAAAAAAAAACTACGAAAAACTAATCCTGATTATAGAGCAGGCTTATTTCTTAATGTGTCTCCACTCACTCTCGGCACTGATTTTGGCATCCAGCTCCATGTAAGGAAAATGCCTAAATCCGTGGTTCCCTAACTTTATTTGAAGTATTACTTTATAAATCAAACAGGTGTCCACAGTTCCACTTATGTACAAGTGCTGCCTCTAAAGAGTGTTTTAATACTGCTTCATGTAAATAGGTAATTACTTACAGAAGCAATTTAAGACAAAACCAGAGATAAAGATTAAGTGTAACTCCATCAAAATTCTAGCATATTCCAACTGAATGGCTTTTAATATAGTTTAAGATTGGGCATGTTTACCATTAAGGCAATCAGTTCACAAATCCACATCCAATAGAAACGACTGTTGGCAAAATCAGTATTAACAACAGGTAAAGTAAGTTCCAAGTACAAGCAAAATTCTGCTCTACAACTGCAGTTGACTCTATTTTTCAGCTATGACATGCTTTACTCAAGTTAACATTTAGTCTCTCAATTTTCAGCCAAATGAAAATATCAACTTTATTTCATAACTGGGTGCAAGGGATCAAGCAGGCTTTGGATGTGTTACAAAAGCATGGGCTGACAAGTGGCAAGTAACATTCACATTACACAAACGCCAGGCAATGACCATATAACATAGACCATCTAACCACCGTCCCTTGACATTCAATGGTGTTACCATCACTGAACCCACCCACTATAAATATCCCTGGGGTTACCATTGACCAGAAACTCAACTCAACTTACCACATAAACAAGGGCTACAAGAGCAGGTCCGAAATTAGGAATACTGCAGTGAGTAAATCACCTCCTGATTCCCCAAAGCCTGTCCGCCCCATCAAGGTGCAAGTCATGAGTGTGGCAGACTACTCCCCACTTGCCTGGACGGGTCCAACCCCAACAACACTCAAGAAGCTTAACACCATTCAGGACAAAGCAGCTGATTGATTGGTACCACTTCCACAAACATCCACTTCCTCCATCACTGACGTTCAGTGGCAGCAATGTGTACTATCTACAAGATGCACTGCAGAAATTCACTAAAGATCTTTAGACAGCACCTTCCAAACCCATAGCCACTTCCATTTAGAAGGACAAAGACAGCAGGTGGGAACGCCGCCATCTACAAGTTCCCTTCCAAGCCACTCACCATCCTGACTTGGAAATAGATCACCATTCCTTCAGTTTCTCTTGGTCAATCCTGGAACTCCCTTCCTAAGTGCATTGTGGGTCAACCGATAGCATGTGGACTGCAGTGGTTCAAGAAGGCAGCTCACTACCACCTTTTTAAGGGCAACTAGGGGCAGACAATAAATGCTGGCCTTCTCGTGATACCCATATCCCACAAGCGTATAAAAAAATGGATGTTTGAGGCATCTCTGTGCAAAACAGAACCCTTGCAGCAAATGGACAAAGATGTTGACCAACCACATCCACAAGGGAAGTTCACTTTTATACTCTATAAGTCAACATGCATCTTTTGCAGCAGTTTTGGTTTGAGGCTTCAAAGGTTGACTTGTATGTCAGCATCTGCAGTATTTTAAAATAACACTAATAAAACTAGGTATGAATGACTTTAGTCCTTGCTGGTTATAAATTACCCTTAACTCTACTGGAGGGGGGATAAATTTAATCTAATGATACAGACTACACTAATTAATGAGGTAGATTTTGGCCAAGTAATGGTAGACAGCTGTATGGATCACTGATTTCATTCACCATGTGATACTCAATTTATTGATATAATCTAATATACTAATCCCCTGGAATTATGATGATACCTTTTTCTTATTTCACAGACGGTGTTTTCTCAAATACTTCTAGACGGCATATCCGATTCAATAACCAAGGTTAGTTAAAATTTATTTTCCTCATCTAACTCGCATTCCATTCCTTAACGTGAGGTAAAGAGAGATAATGTCTTGGTAATTACCAATGAACAGCAGATCTATGAAAGCCCTCTACATTGGTTCCTTGCTGAAATTTTTGCTAATTGTCTTGGTCTTTACGCTGAATAGCAGCTCCTCCTTCATATCTTTAAACTAATGAATAGGTATGAATTAGAATTAGAATCAGCTATTTGGCCCCTCTAACCTGCTCCACCATTCAGTAAGATCATTGAAATGTTTTTGGCCTCAACTCCACAATCCTGCCTGGCCTCAATAACTATTGACTTCCTTGTCAGCCAACAATCTAACTACCTCTGCCTTAATAGTAATAAATGATCCTGCCTCCACTACTGTTTGGGGAGGAGAATTACAAAGACTTGCCACCCTCTGCGAGGGAAATAAAAACACCCACATCTGTCTCTTAAATGGGAGACCTGATATGGTTTAAAAATATCCCCAAGTTCTAGTCAATCCTGCAAAGAAGACATCTACCCTGTCAACTTCCCTTACACTTGCATCTGAACTGTCTCTACCCTAGCGTGTCCAGATTTGTTGATATGATTTCTTCCCTAAGTGCCATTCCTCAAAATTAGCCACCTGATCCCATGGTCATTCCCCATGTTTTATTATCAGACAAGGCATCGCCAGAACCCAAGGTCACATTCATCTCCAGTGGTATCCCTGGAGCTAACATGCAAATCAACCATGAATGAACTTAATAGGTTTCAGGGGCTGAATAGCCTCCTCTTATTACTGTGTAGATAATTTCCTCATCCTTTTCACCACATGCATTCTCTTCAAAACCACTGAATATCTCTTTCTTTATTCACTGCTATAACTGTTCCCTTTCTACTGTTTACAAATGACCACCCCACATTTAATTTACTCTTTCTGATTGAGTGACTTCAACTTTTGAATAGTTGGTAGTTTTAGTTGAGCACAACTTTTGAGGTACAGTCGGGAGAACATTTTTGACCCATGTGTAGCAAGTGCAACAATAGAAGGCGCAGTTCTGAGTATTGTTTTAGAAAATGAAGCTGGAAAGGTGGAAGGAGTGGCAATGGGAAAGATTTTTGTTGTGGAGATCAAAATTCTGTTAGTTTTATCATAATTACATAAAAGGACAAAGGTAGAACAGGAGTTTTCAGTTGGGCCAAGGTCAATTTTACTAAGCTGAGGTGATTTAGCAAAAGTAGCTGCTTCAAGGTAAATCAGTGGAAGGCATTCAAAGGGTTCAGCGTAAAAACATCTCCACAAAGAGGGAAAGTGGGATGGCCAAGTCTAAAGCCCACCAGATGTCAAGGTGTTTACAAAGCAGAAAAATCAAGCTGATGTTCCACACCAAGAACTAAGTACAATCAAAAGTTAAGACAAGTATAGGAAGTAGAGGGGTGAAATCAAAAAGAAAAATTAGCAAAGAGAGAGAAAATGAAAGAATGTTGGCAAGCAAAATGAAGCTGAACCTAAAGGCATTTTTATCAATGCAACAGGTGTAACAGGATAACAAAGGAAGAGCAGAACCCATAAAAAAAACCAGGAAGGTAACCTATCAGACAGATGTTGGTCTGATTATAAATAAATACTTTGTCAGTCTTCACAAAATGTTTGGAGTGATATGGGCCAAGCGCAGGCAGGTGGGACTAGTTTAGTTGGGCTTGTGGTTAGCATGGCCTGGTTGGACCAAAGGATCTGTTTCCATTTTATATGATTCTCTGACTCTATAAAAGTGAGATAATGCAGTTATTGTTGAGGAGTCTGAAGGATTCGATGTGATAGACATTGGGAGGGAGGATGTATTAATTGGATTAGCATCCTTGAAAATGAATAAATCTAAAGGACCAGGCATATACCAGGCTGTGATAAGAGGCCAGGGAAGCAGTCCTCACTGGCTCCAGGTGTGGTGCTAGAGGATCTGAGGGCTGGAAATCTCTCACTTTTATTTCAAAAGTGAGTGAGAGACAGACTGAGTAAGTGCAGGCCAGTTATTCTAACTTCAGTAGCAGGCAAATTATTGGAAGCAATTAAAGAACTTAGATAAGGAATTAGGTGAGCTAAGAGGAGCCTTGAAATATCACTGATATGTGGGATTAAGGAGAAATCCAAGGCATTTTATCTGTTAATTATGAGCAAGAAGGTAGCCAGGGAAAGGGTAAGTCCACTCAAGGACAAAGGAGAGAATTTATGCATGGAGCCAGGGGAAGTGGGTAAGGTCCTTAATGAGCACTTTACAATGGTATTCACCAAAGATAATAAATGGGTGATAGTAAGATCTCGGAGGGATATGTTGATATTCTAGGGCATGTTAATATTAAGAAGGAGATGATGTTCGGTGTCTTGAAAACTATTACGGTAGTTAAGTCCCCTGTACCTGATAGGATCTATCCCAGGGTACTGAACAAGACAAGGGAGGAGATTGGGGCTTTGACAGAGAGTTTTGTATCCTCTCGCCACAGGCAAGGTCCCAGAAGACTGGAGAAAAGCCACTGTTGTTCCTTTAAGAAGGACAACATGGATAATCCAGGAATTTTATATGCTGGTGAGCCTTGCATCAGTAGTTGGGAAATTAATGTAGTTAATCATTGTAATTATTTACTTGCATATGAAGAAGAATGGACTTATTAGCGATAGTCATCAGGGGTGTCTTGACTTAGAAATTCATTTTAGTTTTTTGAAGAAGTGACAAAGATGATCGATCAGGGTAAGGCAATGGATGTTGCCTGTGTAGTTTATTTTGCAAGTTCTCTCGTGGTGAACTCTCCAGAAGTCTAAGTCACTTGGGATCCATGGTCAGATGGTAAGTTAGGTATGAAATTAGCTTGGTCAAAGAAGATGAAAGGTAGTTGTGGAGGGATGTTTTTCTGATTGGAGTTCTATGACCAGTGGTGTCCTGAAAGGATCAGTGCTGGGGCCTCTGTTGTGTGTAATATTTGGATGAAAATGTAGGTGCTCTGATTAGTAAGTTTGCAGATGACGTGAAAACTGGTGGAGTTGTGGATAAATGAGGAAGGTTGTAAAAGAATACAGCAGAATATAGATCTGTTGGAAAGTTGGGACCAGAAATGGCAGATGTAGTTTAATCCAGACTCATGTAAGGTGATGCATTTTGGGAGGTCAAATGCGAGAGGAAAGTGTACAGTATATGGCAGGACCCTGAGGAGCATTAATATATAAAAGGATCTTGGGGTGCAAGTCCGTAGCTCCCTAAAAGTGGCAACACAAGTGGATAAAACAATAAAGAAGGCATACAGCATGCTTGCCTTCATCGATCAAGGCATAGAGTATAAAAGTTGGCAAGTCATGTTACAGCTGTATAAAACTTTAGTTAGGCCACATTTGGAGTTTTGTGTATAGTTCTGGTCAGCACACTATAGAAAGTTTGGAAGTCACATGACACCAGGATATAGTCCAACAGGTTTATTTGAAATCACAAGCTTTGTAGCGCTGCCCCTTCGTCAGGTGAAGTGACTTCACCTGACAAAGGGGCAGCAGTCAGAAAGCTTGTGATTTCAAATAAACCAGTTGGACTATAACCTGGTGTCATGTGACTTCTGACCTCGTCCACCTTAGTCCAACACTGGCACCTCCACATCAAAGTTATAGGAAGGATGTGGAAGCTTTGCAGACAGTTTAAAAAGATTACCAGGATGTTGCTGGATTGGAGTGTATTAGCTATAAGGAGAGGTTGGACAAACTTGTGTTGTTTTTGCTTGAGCATTGGAGGCTAAGGGATGACATGATAGGAGTATATAAAATTAAGAGAGGCATGGATATAGGGTGGATAGTCGGAGTCTTTTTCCAAGGGTGGCAATGTCAAATACGAGGGGACGTAGGTTTGATGTGAGAGAGGAAAAGTTTAAAGATGAGCAGGGCAATTTTTGTTTTACACAGAGGACGGTAGGTGCCTCAAACGTGCTGCCAGCAGAGGTGGTAAAAGCAGATACATTAACAAAGGTTAAGAGGCATTGAGACAGACATGTGAACAGAGGATAGAGAAATACAGACCATGTGCAGGCGGATGTGATTTGTTTAGAATGGAATCCTGGTTGGTGCAGAGGTGATGATCTGAAGGGCTGTACTGTACTATTCTGTGTTCTATGTTCTAATTTTGAGGGACAGGGTAAACTGTCTTCAGAAAGAAATAATGGATTAATCAAGGATAGTTGCTTGAGGTAATGTGGAGGATTGAGAGTAGTACAGTTAATGTAATCTATGTGGATTTTAGCAATGCTTGGATAAGGATCCACTTGGCAGACTTGTTTTTAAAAAAGTCCATGGGATCCATGAGACATTAGATTAAAAAATTGCCCAGCGGCAGGAACCAAACAATTGTTGACTGGTATCTTTATGACTGGAAGGCTATTCCAAATGGGATTCTGCAGGGCTCAGTTCTCAGTCCCCTGCTTTTTGTAGTACAGTATATGTTAACAATTTTTGGATGTAAATGAAGGCGGTATAATCACACAGAAATTGGCCACATGATCAGTGAGAGAATAGCTATAAACTACAGGAAGATTTCAATGTGCTAGTCAGGTGGACAGGTAATTGACAAATAGAATTCAACATGGGCCACTGTGCAATGATGCATTTGGGGGTGATCAAACAAGACGAAGGAATATACAACTAATGGGTGACTGCTGAGAGATGTCGAGGATCTGAGAGCCCTGGGAGTGGATTTTCACAGATCCCTTAAGGTAGCAGAACGGTTCAGCTTGCTAAGGTGGTTAAACAAGCATATGGAATCCTTTTTCTTTTGTTAGTCATGAAGGGGGAAAAATAGAGTATAGTATATAAGAGCAGGAACTGATCCTGGATTTATAGAAGTTATTAGTTAGGCCACAGCTTGTGTTCTGTGTTCAATTCTGGTTACTGACCTGCAGTAGGCCATTTCCTCTCTGGTTTCCTTTGATAGCCTGAGTAGATGTCTCCAGTTCACTTTTGCATGATCATCTTTCAGCTTTGTAAAATTTGCTTTCTAATTTTTTTTTCACATGGGATGTGGGTGTTGCTGGCTAGGTCAGCATTTATTGTTCCATCCCTAATTACCCAGAGGGCAGTTAAGAGTCAACCACATTGTGGATCTGGAGTCATAGAGTCCCTACAGTGTGGAAACAGGCCATTTGGCCCAACAAGTCCACACCGCCCTTCTGAAGAAGAGCATCCCACCCAGGCCCATTCTCCTACCCCTGTATTTCCCATGTCTAACCCACCTAACAAACATTCCTGGACACTGTGGGCAATTTAGCATGGCCAATTTACCTACCCTGCACACCTTTGGACTGTGGGAGGAAACCCACGCAGACATGGGAAGAATGTGCAAACTCCACACAGACAGTCGCCCAAGGGTGGAATCAAACCTGAGCCCCTGGTGTTGTGAGGCAGCAGTGCTAACCACTGAGCCACTGTGCCATCACATGGAGACCAGGTAAGGATGGCAGTTTCCTTCCCCAAAGGAATTAATTAACCAGATGAATTTTTCATAACCCTTGCCAATGGTTTCAAGGTCATCGTTAGACTCTTAATTCCAGAATTCATTTTTTGAATTCAACCTTCGCCATCTGCCATGGTGGATTCAAACCCTGGAACCCAGAGCATTATTTGGGTCTCTCAATTAATAGTCTACCAGTAATACCATTACGCTTATGCCAATGCCTCCCCTAATTTGGAATTTTTTAACTCCTATCTTTGTTCCTTCCTATGATGCTAAATCTAACTTCTTATGGTCACTATCTCCAAACTGCTCACCAATTGCTATTTGATCCACCTGCACAGCTTCATTCCCTAAAGCTAAGTCTGAAATTGTGCCCTCTCTAGGACTTGCCACATGCTGGACAAAAATGTTCTCTTGAACATTATTCAAGGATTTTGTGCACTTTATGCCCTTCACTCTACAGCCGAGTTAATATCGGGTGGCTCGAGTTCAAGCTATTATTGCCCTTTTGATTTTGCGATTTTATAGTTGCCTGTTTATTTGCGGCACCAAGTGTCTTGCACTGTTTATGAGTCTATAGTAAATGCCTGGCAGTGTGGCTGCCCCCTTTTTAAACTTGTTTCTGAATTCTACCCAAATGGCCTCACTGTTTCATTTAATCATCCCTCCTCATAGCTGTAGTTGATTCTTTATCCAATAATGCTACACCTTCATCTTTTTTTATTTCTTTATCTGTTCCTCCTGAAAACTCTGCCAAAGACATTGAACTGATATCTTCATAAGACATAGGAGTAGAGAAGGCCATTTAACCCAACGAATCTGTTTGCAATTGAGTGAGATCATGGCCAATTCGATAATCCTCAAGCCCACTTTCTTGCCTTTTTCCCCAAAGCCTTTGATTCCCTTACTGATTAAAAATCTGTCTCTCAGTCTCGAATATACTTATTATAACCCAGCCTTGACAGCCTTCAGTGGTAAATTCCTTGCCTGTCTCTCAAGTTTCCATTATAGCATTGATGTCACTCTGCCATGTGTCTGTTTGTGCCCTCCGTGCATTAGCTTAGTTTTGTTATACTCCTTGCACTTATATATACCATTTTAATACTGCCAAATTCCTGTACTGTACACTTTTTAAACTCTCCTGTCTTTCAGAGGCTATTCCCTGCTTGAATTTGTTCTGAAGTTCCCATCCGTCCTGCCAATCTAGTCTAAATCTACCCAACCTCCCTGAAAGATACTTTCCGAGTCCTGTTTATGTGTAGAGCATTTGGTTGAAGTTTGTAAATTTTCTTGAGAAATTGAAGTAATGCAGAAATTACCCCTGATCTGCATGAAGATTGAATAGCAAGAACTCCTGGCAAACTGGAAACAAGAGATTCCCAAGACAAAGCATCATGAAATTGCATGAAACTTGTATAACATGACCAACGTTAGGAGGGGGAACATGATGGTGAATAATTATAGCTGGTTAGTCATGCCACCAAAACTATTTAGAAGTTATTTGTTGCAATATCATGTAACTTTGAGATATCCCTAAGGATATGACAACAGTGGGAAATTTTTGAAATTGAGGTGGTATAAATAAATAATTATCACATTTAAATAATCAAATATTTAATGCGAAGACACAACAACTTAAATACTGCAATAGATTTTACGTTGTGATCTAAAATCTTCAATTATGAATAAAACTGCACTTCTTCAGTCCTGAGGCTTCCTACAGTGCTTTCTTTTTCCTTGCAATTGGTAAGGAACCACTGTTTGAATAGTCTATTTCAACGTTGTAATTGTTTTACAGAATTACATTCTGTTTATCAGTTGACTGGGTATCTTCCCTGATCATCTTGCACATTAGCGGTGATCTCTGCTAAGGTTAATTGTGAGAAATGGAACAGTCACACTAATCATCACTTTGGAATGGTCAAGAGATATTGGGGAAATGTAGAGCCTTCTCAAATAATTTCTGATGCTTGATGCTGAGTGAGTTCAAAATTGACGCAATATTCAATGCAAGCTACTAAAATTCTTTGACATGATTTTGGAAACTACAACCTACGAGACAAATTAATTAGTTCTGATGAAGAACCCTCAGATTCAAAATGTTAACAAAAACAAAGTTACTGGAAAAGCTCAGCAGGTCTGGCAGCATCTGTGAAGGAGAAAACAGAGTTAATGTTTCGGGTCTGGTGACCCATCCTCAGAACTGATGGTGGCTGGGAAAGCGTCAGTTTATATGCAGAAAATAGGGAGGTGGGTGGGGTAGGGAGTAAACGATAGGATAGAGCCCAAAGAGAGAGAAAGACAGTTAGACAGACAAAGGAGTTGCTAACGATCAGGCTGGGAGGGTGAATAGTTGTTAATGGGGACTGTTAGTGACTAGCAACAGGGGGTGTGTAGTGGCAGGCTATGTGGTAACAAGGCCTGGTGTGTGGGGTGGGGGGCTGGGACATGGGAGAGTTTAGGCCCTAAAATTATTGAACTCAATATTGAGTCCAGAGGGCTGTAGGGT
>NC_063344.1:2791509-2803119 GCF_021869965.1 Rhincodon typus
AAGGGCCTGTACTGTGCTGTAATGTTCTATGTTCTATGTTCTATGTTCACACCCCTTCCCTTGTAAAATTGTGGGCATGTCAGATGTAGGTCCACGGGTAATAGAAACCTCCCAGGAGGCAGTGGAGTAGTGGTAATGTCACCAGACTAGGAATCCCAAGCTCAATCTAATGTCTGGGGACATGGGCTGGAATCCCACCATGGCAGATGGTGAAGTTTAAATTCAAAATATTTTTAAAAAACTATCAGGGATTGGCAAAAAAAAAAAGTGGTCTAGCTAATGATACCCATGTCCCATGAACAAATGTGAAAAAAGATCCTTATACTTCCATTATACCTGTCATCACGGGACAATATCCTCAAAAGGGTCAGAATCTTGCTACTGGCTAATTACGGTACTAGTAGTAAGTTGATAGGCACCAGCTGCAGATGGACTGGAGACATGACTGATTGAGGGAACAGGAAGAGAGAGGAGCATCATAATAGAGCATCCCAACATGTTTGTAGCATACCAGAAGTAAAACCTTATTAGTTCATAAAAGATCAATATCTTACAGCATCCACTGCCAATAATAGACCAAATTGCAAATTGACATTTTGAGTTTTCATTATTTTAAAAAAGCATAATTCAATGAAACTAATTCCCTGTAGGAAAAAACAATTTTCATTGCTGATTATTAGGAATTGAAGGAACATGTGAAGCCTCAGAAAATTATGATAGTTTAAAAATGGCTTTTGATATTAATAAGCACATCATGCCATAGATTCCATTACTGCAGTCTAAATACAGGAATCTGTAAAACCTGGTACTCAAAGTAAGGATCTTCCAGTGTTATGATAAACGAAACACAGAAAACTAGAAAGTATGGAGCAGAAAAAGAAATTTGAGAAAAATGGATCAAGCCAAGGTTTTGCTTACATCTCTCCAGGAGAACAGACAAGTTGTCTAAAGTCTCACCAACTTTAACCACCACAACACCACCCAGCCACAACTGTTGAGATCTAATTTTTAATTTTTTTTATCATTTTGGTTTGGTGCTATGAACTGTGAGCTGAGAGCTGAAGGCAACCTATGGACTATGAGCAGTGGCTTGTTTTAAAACAAGAGGAGAACAAACAAATTCATATTTGTTAATGAGGCCAGGTCTCATTACAGGTTGAATTTTGTTCAAGGCTGTTATCAACTTTTCAACTCCAGAGAGACATAATGCTCAAACAGATGGCAGATACTTGAATGTTAACAGGGGTCCTGCAGGGAAGTTCGTGCCAAGAGAATGTTGAAAAGAAACAGAAAGAGAAACCAGAGTTTGAATTGGTTTTGAAATGCGTTTTTGTCAGAAGGATAAGGCTGCCAAAGCTACAGGACAGAGATCTGATTGTTCCCATTATCAATTTATTGAAAGTTTGAAGAATACAATCTCAGTTATGAGAAAATTAAATGAACATTCCTTGGAGCCTACTGGAAATTGTTTGCGCTGACCAGTGTCATCAGAAACCAAGCAAGATACAATCCCATGTGCCTGTGATATTACGATTGTGGAAACAGTTTATGTGAACTGGCCAGTTACATCTCTGTTAAATTTCTTTTGACTTATTCCTTAATTGTGTCTTTATGTCTATCTATCTTTGTATGACCAGGGGCTATAATCGAAGAAGATTGGGTTTAAATCATAGACATTAATTAGATTACCTCATCGTTTAACTTTGCTCAGCTAAAGTACTGTATTAATGATAAATCATTAATACTTTGTTTAAGCTAAAAACTTGGTGTCTGGTATCAATTAAACACAGAGTCTGTTACAGGCTATTCATAAAATCTGGTTATAAACCATTGGGATTAACTTTGAGGGCCTTTGAATGTTTTAATTTTACTGTGCTATGAATATAGTGCTTGGGAGTTTTGTTTAATTTCGCTGTCTGTCTTTGTGTCACAATTCAACTCCAAACTAAACAAGGCTAAAATAATAAGATTATCCTCAATTCACAGAACAAAAATAAAAATGTAACATTCACTTCCAAGGAATAGTCCAAATTATAACAAAAAGAATCAAACATGTCTGTGTTCAGTGTTTTCTGAATAATACCTAAAATTCTACATCTAATGTTGTAAGATTTTGTAAGTTTTTCAAAATAGATTTTGTTAATGCCATCTGATATATTTTTGAACAATCAGTTTCATATGCCTGGAGTATGCTTTCTATTTTAATTGCTGATCTTCTTATCTGTTGCTAGGGTCCACCAGGACCATCTGGTCGTCCAGGGCCAAAGGTAAAACCTGTGGAATCAGTTCTATTGCTTTCCTGTCATTTAAAAAATTATTTTGAAAGCTTTAGTAAAATATAAACCTGCTTGATCTTTATTTGTACAGGGCAACATGGGATTGATCTTTGTGGGTTCCATGGGTGACAAGGTAATAGAAATTTGTGTATGGGAATGTGGCTGGGAATGGGCAAGATTAGATCAAATAATTTGTGCATTTCAACAGACTTTAACAAAGCTGATGGTAAATAGATTTGTGAACTGAGCCACTGATTGATTTTTCATCTGTACTGATATTTTTTAACCATACTTCAAAAATTATGCCAAAACTGATGAATGCCAAATACATTCTAATTAACCATTCCTCAAGTTGATAAAACTATTCCTCCAACCTGATAAATTAATGCTTGTATTGGAAACAGGGTGTGAAAGGTCTTCCTGGCCCCATTTATCGACCAGAGCGGGCTCCTACCACGACTGTGAAAGGACAGAAGGTAAGACATGGCTCTCCAATGAACCAAGTAAATCTGCTGGCCTGGCCCCTACTTATTCTGTAGCATCCATAATTCTATCTATTATTTTATTGAAGCGTGAGTTTGGGTCAGTCAATAACACTTTCCCTCCAAGAACAGTTCCTGTCGCATATGCTACAACCAGATTCCAGGTGACAGTCTCCAATTTGCTACATTTCCAGACAGATACCCTAAATCATCAAACTCCTGGGTGAGGAGGGATGATCTGGATCGCCTTCTTTATTTGCCTGCCCCCTCAGCAAGGCAAAACAAAGTTAATGTAAACTGATTCCCCTCCCTTGTGATACCTTTCTCCTAAAAGCAATTCACGGGATGAGAGTGTCGCTGGCTAGGCAGCATTTATTGCCCATCCCTAATTGCCCAGAGGCAGTTAAGAGTCAACCACATTGCTGTGGGGCTGGAGTCACATGTAGGCCAGATCAGGTAAGGATGGCAGTTTCCTTCCCTTAAGGACATTAGTGAACCAGATGGGTTTTTATGACAATCAACAATGGTTTCATGGTCATCATTAGACTGTTAATTCCAGATATTTATTGAATTCAAATTCCACCATCTGCCCTGGTGGGATTCAAACCCAGGTCCCCAGGACATTATCTGGGTCTCTAGATTAACAGTCCAGCGATAATACCACTCAGCCATCACCTCCCCTTTAAACAGAGCCAGTTTAACAATGAGGACCTGGCATGTGTATTCTGGACTCAATATCAAGTTCAATAATTTTAAGGCCTGAGCACCTTCTCCCATCTCCCTCCCCCAACACACCAGGCTGTGTCATCACATGGGCTGCTTCCACAAGCAACACATTTGCAGCTACCAATGGTCCCCATTAGCAACTATTGATTCTCCCAGGCTGACCTTTACCCATTCCTTTGTCTGCACAACTGTTTTTCTCTCTCTCTCTGGGTTCCATCTTTACCTGCTGTTTACTCTTTCCCCCTCCCCATCCTCCACCTTTTGTTTTTTTCCCCTTTATTTGTTCACAGGAAGAGGGCATCGCTGGCTAGGCCAGCATTTATTACTCAACCCTAATTGCCCAGTGGGTAGTTCATAGTCAACCACATTGCTGTGGGTCTGGAGTCACATGTAGGCCAGACCAGGTAAGGATGGCAGTTTCCTTTCCTGAAGGGCATTAGTGAACCAGATGGGTTTTTCCCGACAATCAACACATGGATTTACGGTCATTACTAGATTCTTAATTCAAGATATTTATTGAATTTAAATACCACCACCTGCCATGGCGGGATTCGTACCCAGGCCCCAGAATGTTATCTGGGTCTCTGGATTAACTGTCCAGCAATAGTACCATTAGGCCATTGCCTCCCCTTATTAGCATATATACCCCATTTTCATAGTTATAACCAGTTTTGAAGAAGGGTCACTGGACCTGAAACATTAACTTGCCTTCTCTCCACAGATGCTGCCAGACCTGCTGAGATTTTCCAGCAATTTCTAAAATTACAGTCCAGTTTGTGTTGTCTTGCCATTTATCAACTCCCCGCCATATATAAAGTGGTGTGTTTGAAGTTCCGTTTGTATCCATAAGTTTGGCATTTGTGGTCTCTCTCCCCTCCACTTCTCTCCAGACATATCTGTTAGCATACACAGCTTTCAGTCCATAATATTGAGACTGACCATAGACCACTCTAGAAAATGAGATTTTACCAGAGTCTACTTGCTATCATGCTTATCTCCAATGAAACTGACAATTAAACTGCAATAATATAACCTTTAAAATATAGGCAGTTAGAAAACTGATATGAAATATATTAGATTACAAAAACAATAAGTTAAAACATGGTGCTGGATTTAACAGAGCCCATGGGAAGGGAAGCACAATGTGGCAGGAGTGGGGGCAGGGGAGTCAGAACTGACAGGCCAGTGGGAGAAGTGAACCAGAAGGGGGACCCAACATCGGAAGACAGCCCTGATACGCTCAGTGTTGGGGGCGGAGGGGGGATAGTGGTGATCAATAAGAACATAGCATGCACTTACCCATCACCAGCATACCAGCTATCAGGCAGGAGATTTTGTGTAGTCCTGTCCTACTGATGATTAACTGGCAAATTAAGGGCGTGTATTGGCTCACAGAATCATAGAATGTTATAGCACGGAAGGAGACTTTTCAACTCATCATGTCTGTACCGAGCTCTCAAAATAGCTACCCAGCTAGTCCCATTTTCAAGCTCCATCTCAATAGTTTAAATTAAAACCGAAAGAATGGCAGATGCTGAAAATCAGAAACAAAAACAGAAACTGCTGGAAAAGCTCAGCACGTCTGGCAGCATTTATGGAGAGAAATCGGGTCCGGCTACCCTTCCTCAGAACAGCCCTCAAACTTCTAAATTAATCACTTTCAAAGGACTTTTGGAAAGCCTTTGACAATGTTCGCATGGTAGACTAACTAGTAAAGTTAGATCACATGGGATTCTGGGTGAGCTTGCATTAATTAAGAAGACGTTTAGCATGCTTGCCTTCTTTGCTCAGACTACTGAGTATAGGAGTTGGGACATCATGTTGAGCTTGGACAGGACGTTGGTGAGGCCACTTCTGGAGTACTGTGTATAGGAAAAATACGATTAAATTGAACAGTGTTCAACAAAGATTCACCAGTTTGTTGCCAGGAAAGGAGCGTTTGGATTATAGAAATTGGCTGGATACGCTGGGATGTTTTTCACCGGAGAGTAGAAGGTTGAGGGGTGATCTTATAGAGGTTTATAAAGCCATGAAGGGCATAGATAAGGTGAATAGCAAGGGTCTTTTCCCTTGGGTAGGGGAGTTCAAAACTAGGGGGCATATTTTAAAGATGAGAGGAGAAAGTTTTAAAAAGGACATGAAGGGCAATGTTTTTATACCTCTCATAATTTTGCATACCTCAATCAGAACCCCCCCTCAGCCTCCTCTGCTCCAAGGAAACGAGCCCAGCCTATCCAGTTTCTCCTCATAACTGAGACTTTTCATCCCAAACAACAGCCTGATGAATCTCCTCTGCACCCTCTCCAGTGCAATCACGTCTTCTGATAGTGCGGTGACCAGAACTGCACACAGAATTCCATCTGTGGCCTAACCAATGTTTTATAAAGTTGTAACAAGACTTCCTCGCTCCTATACTCTACGCCCTGGCTAATGAAGGGCAAGCAGCCATATGTCTTCTTCACCAGCCCATCTGACTGTACTGACATCTTCAGGGATCTATGGACTTGTGCACTAAGATTTCTTTGTTCCTTGGTACTTCCTGGGCACCTACCATTCATTGTGTATGTCCTTTTCTTATTAGACCTTCCAAAATGCATCACCTTGCTTTTATCAGAATCAAATTTCATCTGCCATTGCCGTGCCCAATTTACCAGCTGATCAAACTGAAACCAAAACAGAAATTCCTGGAGAAACTCAGCAGGTCCGGCAACATCTGTGGGGAGAAAGCATAGTTAATGTTTGAGTCCACTGACCCTCCTTCAGGACCTATAATAGCTAGGAAAAGGCTGTATATATGCTGAAGACAGGGGACTGTGGGGGGAGGTGCAGGATAGGTGAAGATGGAACCCAGAAAGAGAGAATGGCAGTTAGGGAGACAAAGAAATAGATGAGAGAAAGCCAAGGAGAAAGAAAAGCTGATAATGGAGACATGAGTCAGTAAAAATGGGTTGGCTATGTTGAAAGCAACCCATGTCATGACAGGGCCTAGGGTGTTTGGATGTTGCTGGGGGGTGGATGCGGTAAAGGACAAGAAAGGGAAAGGAGGTGTTCTGGCCCTAAAATGATTGAATTTGATATTGAACCCAGAAGATTGCATGGCCCATAGCAGAAAATGAGATACTGTTCTTCCAGAGATAGCAGGAACTGCTGATGCTGGAGTCTGAGATAACAAGGTGTAGAGCTGGATGAACACAGCAGGCCAGGCAGCATCAGAGGAGCAGGAAAGCTGACGTTTCAGGTCTGGACCCTTCTTCAGAAATACTGTTCTTCCAGCTTGTGCTGAGCCTCGCTGGAGCACTGCATCATTATAGTGGTAACAAATTGAATCACGGTTTGAAATAGCACCAAGCAAATCACCGGATGCTCAGTTGCAGAGGGCAGAGGTGCAACATTTCAGGAACAGTACACTGACACAAGCTGCATCTCCTTTGTTTTATACTGAGGCTCTAACTGGCCTGGTTGCAGCAAGCCTGGCTCTAAAGGTTAATCATTGACATGATTGTGAAATGGAGAAGTTGAATATTCAAGGAAAAATAAGAGTTAGCCAGGTTGCTCTGACCATTAACAGATGTGTGTGGGCAGGTACCCCTGTACAGCTATTTGTTTTTCATAGACCTGCAAACTTTATGTGAAAATTTGGTTGATGTATTGATTCCAGGCAATTACAATTGATAACAGGACCTGGGAAAGATTGTTTTATATATTTTTAGCATATTCTAGAACAGATCAGTGTAAGCACAGGGCTAGGACCGAAGACCTGATTAAAGAAGCACACAGTGGTTTGTGCAGACGTTGAGATGAATAAGTTATGGATAGGTTATAGTCAGTGATTTTATCTGTACGTTAGGAGGGTTTTGTTGTGAATTATGGAAACAAGAAAGACATTACATTAAGAAATTTAGTTGTAATCATTTCTCCTCCTGGCTAGTTGTTTTGTTGATTATACTGGGATTAGAATAGCTGGGTGATTAATTTTGACCAGCAGAGATGCAATAGGCCGAAGGCCCTCTTTTGTGCTGTAGACCTCTTTGTTTTTATTATCAGCTGCTTACTGACTCAACCCTTTAATGATAGGTTGCACATCTTGCAAAAATTTCTTCATGATAGTAACTTTTCATGTATACGTACTACTTTCACATTGGTGCATGTTCAATTGAAATTGATGCTATTGTATATGAAATTTGGTCCATTAGGTGTCAGTATGGCCTTTAGAAAAGTGAGAGATACAGGATAAATGCAAGACATTTATAAACAGAATTGAAATGAAAATAGAAATATAGTAAGTTGTTCATATTCACAGAAATTCAAGTCATTTGAAATGTATTTTCTTCCACAGGGCAGTCCAGGACCCCCTGGAGACCCAGGGTTTCCAGGTCTCCCGGGTTTACCAGTAAGTAGCATTAGTGATTATTCTATTACTTTAAACTATTATGTAGTTTCTGTGCTCTCCATGTCACTGCCCAGTCAGCTTAAGTTGGGCTCAACTGACTGCTGTTCCCATCCTGTGACATTAACAAAATTGTATTAGAAAATTAACTTCTCCTCGGACTCGAAGTTGAATCTTGAAGGAGTGTATTTGGATTGATGGATTGACATTAGTCTAACCATAGGCTGAGTTTTCCTGCAGGCATGAGGAAGCCAACCTGGACCATGTGCAACATGTGCTGTGCTTGTCATTAAAATGGGCCCTAAATTGGCTGCCCTTGTTTTTGCCATTTAATGAAGCACAGGGACTTCCTGAAGTCGGCATCCCATTGAGTAGCCCCACATCATGGCTGGCATTGCTACTGGGAAAGATGGGCACTGATGAGGCAGAAAGGTATGTGTGAGGATGCAGCAAAATGGGGATCCTTAGGGCAACCAACTTAATCAAAAGAAGGGCCATGGTTGTTAGGATCACCTGTGGATGGGAAACCCTCCAGGAAGGGTTCTGAATGTGGATGTGGTATTTATACTAGCATAGGACCAGTGATACATGGCACCAATGGCTCTCTGGCTTGATGCTTGGTGGCTGCCTCCATGTTGCTACTGGAGTGAGGGGCAGGTCCAGTTGGGGAAACCATTAGGGGGTTCTGAAAACAGCACGTGAATGGGATCTTCATCGACCTAATTGACTGTACGTTAAATGGAGCAGGATATGGATTCCCATAGCAGCTCACCCCCATGAAGCTCATACAAAGGGGGAGCACATCAGGGAGCCAGCCCAACCCACAACTGTTTAAATTTCCACTCTCATAAACAGACCAGACTCCATTGCAAAATTCAGCTCACTGTGTCCAATGCCAAGTCCAGAAAGTTTTCTGCTATCTCTCTGATCTGCTCCTGTTTGTTTGGTAACTGTACACATAGAAAATGACTGAGCATTAAACAGTATGGTCTAAACATTCCTTGGGACTTTGATACTAAACATTACAGAGAGATGGTGTGTGCTGTTGACCACTACCACTGATCTTAGCATAATATGCAGGATCAGTGGTAGGGTGTTTCTCTGGATACCCAAATCAGTGCAATACATCAAAGGTATTTGCCAGCTTTGGCATGCTGTGCATTGTGCCCCGATACCCAGGTTGTTGTACAACGAGAGACTGAGAAGAAAGGGTAGAAGAGTCTTTAGAGTGAATGATGTACCTACAGAGAACAGTATTATGCATCATAATGTAACAAAGAGAGTTTGCAGAAACTACCTGAGACAAACAGCAGTCGCTGTTAGTTAAGAGGAAATCATTACAGGCCACAAACAACCAGCAGACACAAAATATAGCTATCTTTCCAATGTGCAAGCCTTGTGGCAATGTAGGTTACATGCTAGTGTAAGGTATTCAGTGCAACACCCTCTCCTGAAAGCACCCACTCTCTTTCCATGGTCCCTTTTGAGAGTAATTCAGGAGAATTCATGGGACAAGGTGCAATGCCCAAGATCCAGAATATCTTTACAAAAGAAGGATGATAGAAGCCATTGTGCACCATCAAATTGATCACAGAGAGCCAACCATAAATTGTGAGTCAATTGAGAAGGTACATGTCAAGGAGGAGACAACTAGCCTGTATAAAACTGTCGGTACACCAGTCACCTGAGCCTCTTCCCTGGTGGTGATGATGAAGCAGAAGGTTAGTTTGCTCATAACCCTAATTGTAAATTATTTAATAAAGCACCCAAAACATACTTCAAATGACACATGCTGCTTTCCTTGAGTTGGCAACAGCAAAATTAATCCTCCTTTAGGGATGTGAAGTATGTTCCTAAGAAATGTTAATTGAGGTAAATAATTGAGTTTAGCTATGCTTCTTGCCATTATTTTGAAAAATATAAATAGGTTCATTTTCAGAGTGAAGAGTTTCAGAGATTTCATAAGCCTCTTGAAAGTGAGTCAGGAGTCACCAGCGTGGTGCCTGACACTTCAGTCTTTGACACAGGTAAACAGGAGCATTATTAGAAAGTGGAAGCCCTGTTGAAACAATAACAATAGGAAAGGCATTGAACTGAAGCATATAGTTGAGGTTTCCTGTTGCAGGAATTCTCACCCACCATAACTTCAGCACAAAAGTTGGTGTGACCTTAGAAAAACAGCATACAAGAGAATCTCCACAAAATTCGCCATCTGTGTCTTGTTTGCAAATATGTATAGGATGAATTTCCTGATGAAGTGGTGGATGCTGGAACAATTACAATGTTTAAAAAACATTTCGATGGATATACGAATAGGAAAAGTTTGGAGGGATATGGGTCAGGGACAGGCAGGTGGGACTAGTTTAGTTTGGGATTATGTTAGGCATGGATTGGTTGGACCAAGGGGCCTGTTTCCATGCTGTATGACTCTATGACTCTATGTTTATGACGACTTGTTGATACGTGAATGAGAAATTAAAAATTTAACATCTCATCACCAATTCCGTATCACCCATAAAAGTAACTGTTACATTCACTCATTTCTCTTGTTAACCAAGATGTGGAGGTGTTGGAGTTGGACTGGGGTGGACAGATCAGAAGTCACACAACACCAAGTTACAGTCCGACGTGTTTATTTGAAATCACAAACTTACAAAGCTTTCGTCACGTGAAGTGAAGAGAAGCACACAGGCTCCTAGGTAGAGATCAAAGGATCGTACAAATGGTGTAAATGGAGTATTGGCAGGCTGAATAACAAGTCTCTGCAGGTGATAAAATGTGTCAGACAGTGTGAATAAAGTGTTAACAGCTGAATCGCAAGTGAAGGGAGGACCTATGATCTGATTGATTGAGGCAGAGATATAATTACAAAAAATTAAAAATAACGTTATGCTGGAGAAAAACCAAATGGCTGGAATAACATGATAGGTAAAAGAGTTGCATGCCAAGGGTCTAACCAAAGTGACAAGTAATCCAAAACTGTACAAACCAATTAAGGTAGAGAGATCATTACAATTTATCAAGGTGATGGCTTCAAAACGCCTTAGAGGATGCTTACCCGAAGATTAGAGGCTGAATATCCTTGACATGGACGGAGAGGTTCTCACACAGGGTCCCATTGCCTGATACGATAGGACGTCCAGGTGTGTTGGCTTTGGATATCTTCAGAAGGCAGTAGAAGTCTCCTTGTGAGAAGTGTGTGGGATGAGAGTAGATAGGATACCCTGAAGGTCTGGATCAAAGGTATTGATCAGTTTCTGGCTGTGTCAATGGCATCTTGAAACCTATTGTTCAAGGAATCCCCAGCTTCTGCGACAACACAACAGATTTTTTCAGAAACTCGGCACCCACGGACCTGTTGAACCAGGAGCATTCCTCGTCACAATGGACGTTTCAGCACTCTACACCAGCTGTGAACTTACTGTCCTGTTTTGACACCATCATCTTGGTAACTTGTTATGATCTCTCACCGTAATTAGTTTGTACAGTCTTGGATGACTTGTTACTTTGGTTAGGCCCTCAGCATGTGACTCTTATACCTATGATGTTATTCCAGCCATTTGGTTTGTCTCGAGCATCACATTATTTTTAATTTTTTTGTAATCATATCTCTGCCTCAATCAGTCACATCATAGGTCCTCCCTGAACTTGTTATTTAGAACATAGAACATAGAACATAGAACATTACAGCGCAGTACAGGCCCTTCGGCCCTCGATGTTGCGCCGACCTGTGAAACCA
>NC_063344.1:2803619-2804638 GCF_021869965.1 Rhincodon typus
CCTCTTCGACCTGTTTGTTTCCTCTCCACCTATCCTCTCCTCTATCCCTCTTCTATCCGCCTCCCACTCTCTCCCTATTCATTTCAAAACCCCCTTCCCCTCCCCCTTTTCTGATGAAGGGTCTCGGCCCGAAGCGTCAGCCTCTCTGCTCCTATGATGCTGCTTGGCCTGCTGTGTTCATCCAGCCCTGCACCTTGTTGTCTCAGATTCTCCAGCATCTGCAGTTCCTACTATCTATGAGACAAATCCATTAGTTCTTTCAGACATTGAGTGCATGACATAACTGTACTGAATGTCCTTTCTTTGTACATTTTCATGCATTGGTGTGATTCAAGAAATTCTGATCTGGGCACAGAACATCAGGGAATGATTACTATAACTGACTTAAAACTACTCAACCAATTCTTCAGGGTGGAATCCTGCAAGCAAAACTGACCGATATTTTAAAAGAGATAACAAGGTGTAGAGCTGGATGAACACAGCAGGCCAAGCAGCATCAGAGGAGTAGGAAAGCTGATGTTTTGGCCCTAGACCCTTCTTCAGAAATGGGGGAGGGGTAGGGGGTTCTGAAATAAATAGGGAGAGAGGGGGAGGCAGTAAGAAGATGGATAAAAGAGAAGATAGGTGGAGAGGAGGCAGACAGGTCAAAGAGGCGGGGATGGAGCCAGTAAACGTGAGTGTAGGTGGGGAGTTAGGGAGGGGATAGGTCAGTCCAGGGAGGATGGACAGGTCAAGGGGGCGGGATGAGGTTAGTAGGTAGGAAATAGGGGTGCAGCTTGAGGAGGGGATAGGTGGGAAGAAGGACAGGTTAGGGAGGCGGGGACAAGCTGGGCTGGTTTTGGGATGCGGTAGGGGGAAGGGAGATTTTGAAGCTTGTGAAGTCCACATTGATACCATTGGGCTGCAGGGTTCCCAAGCGGAATAATGAGATGCTGTTCCTGCAACCTTCGGGTGGCATCGTTGTGGCACTGCAGGTGGCCTAGGATGGACATGTCGTCTGAGAAATGGGAGGGGGAGTT
>NC_063344.1:2804738-2805120 GCF_021869965.1 Rhincodon typus
ATTGCGAACCGAGCATAGGTCCCCAAGCCTCCTCTACATCGGGGAAACCAAGCGGAGGCTTGGGGACCGCTTTGCAGAACACCTACGCTCGGTTCGCACTAAACAACTGCACTTCCCAGTTGCAAACCATTTCAACTCACCCTCCCATTCCTCAGACGACATGTCCATCCTGGGCCTCCTGCAGTGCCACAACGATGCCACCCGAAGGTTGCAGGAACAGCACCTCATCTTCCGCTTGGGAACCCTGCAGCCCAATGGTATCAATGTGGACTTCACAAGCTTCAAAATCTCCCCTCCCTCTACTGCATCCCAAAACCAGCACAGCTTGTCCCCGCCTCCCTAACCTGTCCTTCTTCCCACCTATACCCTCCTCCCACCACAA
>NC_063344.1:2805220-2824503 GCF_021869965.1 Rhincodon typus
CCCCCATCTCCTACCTACTAACCTCATCCCACCCCCTCGACCTGTCCGTCCTCCCTGGATTGACCTATCTCCTCCCTAACTCCCCACCTACACTCACGTTTACTGGCTCCATCCCCGCCTCTTTGTCAAGTCTGTCTCCTCTCCACCTATCTTCTCCTCTATCCATCTTCTATCCACCTCCCCCTCTCTCCCTATTTATTTCAGAACCCCCTTCCCCTCCCCCAATTCTGAAGAAGGGTCTAGGCCCGAAACGTCAGCCTTCCTGCTCCTCTGATGCTGCTTGGCCTGCTGTGTTCATCCAGCTCTACACCTTGTTATCTCAGATTCTCCAACATCTGCAGTTCCTACTATTTCTGAAATGATATTTTAAAACACGTTTTTACACAAGTGCTATAAATTACATTTGAACCAGTGCCACTTAAATTTGTCTCAGTCAGGAGCTACAAGAAAACTCTATGTTGGTGAGGTAGCATTAAGGCCACATCTTCTAATTGAGTAATTGTAACCAATAGACTTTATCACTAGAGCTACAGTTCTGCCACTATGTTAAGAGTGAATGTTTGAGCTCTTATGTTGTATTAGCAGAACATTCAACATAGAACCTAGAACTGTTCAGCACAGTAACGTGCCCTTTGGCCCACAATGTTGTGCCAAACGTGACACTAAATTAAACTAATCCCTTCTGCCTGCCCTTGGCCCACATACCTCATTCCTTGCATATTCATGTGCTTATCTAAAAGTTCCTTAAATACACCTATTGTATCTGCTTCCATCACCACCCCTGGCAGCATGTTCCAGACTCCTACCATTCTCTGTGTAAAAAACTTGCCCCTCGCTTCTCCTTTGAACTTTCCCCCTCTCACCTTAAATGCATGACCCGTAGTATTAGACATTTCAACTCTGGGGAAAAGATTCTGATCGTCAACCCTATCTATGCATCTCATAATTTTATAGACTTCTATCAAGTCTCCCTTCAGCCTCCGCCCCTCCAGAGAAAGCAACCTGAGTTTTTCTAGCCTCTCCTTATAGCTCATACCCTCTAATCCAGGCAGCTTCCTGGTAAACGTCTTTTGCACCCTCTCCAAAGCCTCCACATCCTTCCTGTAATGTGGCGACCAGAATTGAACACTCTAAGTGTGGCTTAACCAAAGTCTAATAGAACTGCAACATGACATCCTGACTCTTGTACTCAATTCCCCAACCAATAAAGGCAAGTACACCATACACCTTCTTTCCCGCCCCATCTACTTGTGTGACCACTTTCAGGGAGTTATGGACTGGAACCCCAAGATCCTTCAGTACATCAGTGCTGTTCAGAGTCCTGTATTCTTGTGAATTCCATCTGACCCTGGATTGAGCACTGACCCAGGATATTGTCTAGGTCCAGGCTGTGTTTGATGCCTAGGCCTCCAGTGGTCATATAAGGTACAGGATGGCCTCCTTTCAGTCACTGAATCCACCTGGTGGTCTTTATCTGGAAATCAGGGAGCCACCTTCCCTTTCTGGGACATTTCTGTTTCCTAAGAGGATGGTGAGTGAGGTAGTTCCTGACTTGCAGAATCTGAGTGGTATGCATCTGGGCTTTAAACTTGGTACTAGCAGCAGCCAGAATTTTGCCTCTCCTGATGCATTCTCAAATGAGATGAATGCCAAACAGATTGGTTGCATAATTAATGTAGTGAGGAATGGGAGGTAGTGTGAGAAATGTTGCTGTGAGCCATCACGGGATACCTGTCATGGAACTCCCCTAAAATAGCACAGCCAAAAAAAGGGAAAATTTTGCCTAGTCCTCCTCTATTTTTTGAACAAAGACTGATTCTGAATTGTATTCTGGTGGAATCCTGTCAAATTTTACAAAGCATGTGAGTTTACTCGAGAAAGGCCAGCCTCTGACGCTGCCCACTTTGAAATATTTTGGTGGACCTCCAGTGGGGTTGATGTCTCTGCAATGGACCTTCACTTTGGCAGTATGGGGAACTCAGTGACAGGTCTCTGGCATTTCTGTATACCCACATACAAGACGAGGCTGCCTGTGGGGAAAGCTGACCAAATACTAAAAAGAAATACATTTCCAGAATGATCAATCCAATTTTCTGTAAAGCCTTCAAGTTTTACAGTTCCCTCCTCCACATGTCACAGAAATGGACATACATTCCCAGTTATCAGCACTGGCACAGCACAGATCTTAGGAAGTATGTCATAGAGCATCTACCAATCCATTGGCTGCACTTCAAAGATTTACACAAATATTCAGACAACAATTTCTCCGTCTCCTATCAGTTCAGGAAGCAATTCCAGGAGATCTCACTGAATTTTCACTCGACAAATATTGGATAGATTTTTGATAGAGAAGGGAGAGCTATTGCTGAGATAGACAGGAAAGTGGGCTTGAGACCACAACCAGATCAGCATGATTGCATTGAATGGTGGAACAGACTCAAAGGGTCAGATAGCCTACTCCTGTATATGCTCTTGCTATTCTTTGGGGGATGCAATGGCCTAGTGGTATTATTGCTAGTGGTATTATTGCTAGTGGTATTATTGCTAGTGGTATTATTGCTAGACTATTAATCCAGAAACTCACTTAATGATCTGAGGACCAAGGTTTTAATCCAGCCACGGCAGATGGCGAAATTTGAATTCAACTTTAAAAACTCTGGAATTAAGAATCTACTGATGACAGTGAAACCACTGTTGATCGTTGGAAAAATCCATCTCATTCATTAATGTCCCTTAGGGAAGGAAACTGTCATCCTTACCTGGTCTGGCCGATGTGTGACTACAGAACAGTCATGTGGTTGACTCTCAACTGCCCTCTGAAATGGTCTAGTAAGCCATGCAGTTCAAGGGCAGCTAGGGACAGGCAATAAATGCTGGTCAGCCAGTAACACCCCAATCTCATGAATGAGTTTAAAAAAAAATGTCCTATGGTTGTGAGGAGCAAGCAGAGTAGCTTCTGAGAAAATTCTTTCTGTGGTCCATTGAAATTATCCCAAAAATGGAAATCCTGGTCATTGAATGTGAGAGAATCCCACTGCGTAATCTGATTCTGATAGTCCAGCATTGCCTTTATATCTTTTGGCAGCCAGGTGAAGAAGATAATCATTTCTGTGTCAAAGGAGAACGTGGCTATCCAGGTGCTACAGGACCCAAAGGACAACCAGGATTACCAGGTTATGATAAATTTCCTCTATATCAAGAACTCATAGTTCTGGTTTATCAACTGCACACAATATAGAGGTCAATCAGTCCTTTAGTCTAAGGAAAGATACACTGGCATACAGGAATTGGCAGCAATCCAGAGAAGGTTCATTATGCTAATACCAGATATGGAGGGGCTGGCTTAATAGAACAGGTTGAGTATATTGTGCCTGTACTCCATGGAATTTAGAAGAATGATCAGTGACCTTATTGAAACATACAAGATTTTTATAGATCTTGACAGGGTACATGCAGAAAGATGTTTCTTCTTGTGTGAGTCTTGGACATAATCTCAGAATAAGGGTCAATACAGTGTGGATCTGGAGGAACACAGCTGGTCAGGCAGCATCAGAGGAACCGGAAAGTTGACGTTTCGGGTTTACACCCTTCATCACCCTCAATTCCACTTTCCTGCCCGCTCTCCATGATCCTTCAACCCATTGCTCATTAAAAATCTGTCTCTGTCCTCCTTAAATTTACTCAATGTCCCAGCATCCACCGTACTTTGAGATAGTGACTCCCACAGATTCATGGCTCTTTGAGAGAAGTAATTTCTCCTTATCTCTGTTTTAAATCGGCTATCCTTATCCTAAAGCCATGACTCTCGCTTTGCTTACAATGGTCTATACACGACTGGTCATCCTGTCTGATCACTGTTTTCCAGGGCCTATGTCTAGCCATTTCATTTTCCTGCTTTATATATCTGACCAGACTAACACTTCTGACCCCTGCTATTCTTTATTGAGTTTCCCTGATTAAGTATCACCAAATTAAGTCTTTGTGTTCCTAACAGTTCTCTTCATCTCCCTACATTCTGGATTGGACATCCAGGCTACTTGCTCCAAAGACAGCAAACACTTTATATTCCAACCAGTCTCTAGGAATGGAAGTTTCTGCTCCCTGATGTGGTGAGGGCACCACTGAGAAAAGTGCAAAAATTCAGAGAGAATTAAAAATCAGAATCTCGACATCAAAAAATGTTTGTGATTTTTTCGACAAGCCTTAAATGGCACTTCAGAATCTTGCAATTGACCAGTGACTACCTTATTTCCATGCATTTGCATTCCAAGAAAGCCTGACTTGCCTTATTTATCTGCCACTTCTCGAAGAAACTAGACAATGTGAAGTCCCGACCTGCAAGTCAGAGAGGGTGCTGACTGCAGCTTGCTGAATTCTTGTCCAATCCACCATTCTACTGCTTTTTCATAACAACGACCTAGTCTGCTTCGTAGCCACCATACTCCTTGACTCTTTGTCCATGTCTGTCATCAGCCACACCACATCATCCTATCTGCTCTCAGACTAGCTCACACAACACCTCAATATTTTATTTGAGAGTTCAGAGACATCTATGACTTGCATTGTTACTGGCAAATTGCTTTGTATGCATGGGCACATGCGCATCTCATGAATCTGTACAGGATGCATTTTAATTTGCTTTGTTAGCATTCACTCACTTTGCACTTACTTGGCGACTTTCAGTCTGTTTACTTCACATTGCGTGTCAGCAGTTTTTGCGGCAAAGACACTGCACATGCTTCAAGCAAAAGGCCATGTGCGAAAGTCAAAGCAAAGCAGTCCATAGTAAGGTGATGGTGGTACTGACATAGTCAGTCACAACACATGTCTTATTCCTGTGCTATTCCAGTCCACAGGGTTGACCATGGTCAATCGGACCCTTGGTCCTACCAGAGTCTGACATCCATGTCCTTGCAGTCTGGGAACTGGATCACAGTCATTTCACAGGTCATTGCAATCAGTCCAGGAATTATATGTAGGTCAGTCAGGTTGCTGTGGCAACATCAGTCTGGAAGATGAGCCAACTCTACCTGCAATGTTACAAAGGGAGGGATCAGAAGTAAAGTGCTGTGAATGCTGGAAATCAGTAAACAAAATCCAGCAGAACTTGAAACATTAACTCCATTTCTCTCTCCATGAATGCTGCCAGACCTGCTGAGTTTCTCCAGCAATTTCTGTTTTTATTAAAGGGATGAATCAAGCAGATGAAAGTAGACAGTGGTGATACAGGAACTGGAGAATTGGCAGGAAGTACCTAGTGAGTGAGTAAAAAGTGCAGAGGATAGGAAGCATTAGTAGCTTGGGATGATGACGTGGAACAATGGTCGCACTTACCTCTTTGGAATGCAGAAAATTATTGAACTTCTTCATGCACTACTGGATGTCCCACATCATTGAGGACACAGCACCAACCTGGGCTGCAGTTTGGGTCCAGGCAGGTTTGGTTTGGTGGCCTGGCACCTTGTGGTGGTCTGCAGGAAATAGGACTGCTGTAAACTCTGCTACCTAGTCCACAAAAACTCCAGGTCCTTGTCTGTGAATCAGGGAGTGAGCTTTCCTTTCCTCTGAACAATGTCCTCAATGATAAAGGTCAAGTGTCCCACAAGTGTGAGGGCTACTTCCTGGCTTGCAGGTGTGGAGTGGTATGCAACTGGGCTTTAAAATGATGCCAGCGGTATGAACATCAGAGGGTCTTGGCAGAAGTGAGCTGACATGGTCAATAAAATATTTTCTGATTCAAATACATTGCCAATTGTCTTATATTCATGAAACAAAAACCATGTTATATTTTAGCAATTCAAGGCTGTCTTCATGTTTTATGATTTGTTTGTTATAAATTGAAACGATTAATTTATTTCTAACTTTACAGGTGCTGACGGCCAGCCAGGTTTACCAGGAGAACCAGGTAAGACCCTGTGTTCATTCCATTGATGAATACTCATTCTCAGAGATGCAAAACCAATCTCTTAAATTTTTGTTAGCAATGATTACAATGGATCTGAACCATAATACCCTGTCAGGGAAGAAATACAAATGAAAAAAGACATACCATTTCCTTAACATAGCATCTTCAGCTACTAAGATGCTTTACTTATCATTTTTCTTGAATGAATAATATATACATTGTTTGCAGCCTTTGCTTTTTTTGGCATAATTGCATCCCATGCTTTCAAAAGATGATGATTTTAGCAAACAACACTATGCCAGGTTAATTAGATCAAAAATATATTACTGATGCAGATTCCTGAGGATGACATTAGTTCCCAAATCTTTCACTACTTTCATCAGGAATTTCCAGTCGTGGGCCCAAAGGCCAATCCGGATATCCTGGACAAAGAGGTCCTAAAGGAGATAAAGGTGATCCTGGACAGATTTTCGAAGGTCCTCCTGGTCCTCCTGGATTTCCAGGCCCTCCAGGCTCACCAGGTCCGGTGGGACTACAAGGTACAATATTCATCTCCAGTTTTATTTTATATTGCACAAGTTGATCGTTGTATTTAATAGTGTATTGTTTACTGCAATAATTTTTCATTATGAAGGCAAAAATGTATTTCTGCACTGGAAGGCTGTTTTCATGTGATGAACGTCTGCAATGTGTTGCACCTTGAATTGATCATGCTTCAAGTTGCTCCATTTTAGAGCTCAGTGCAGTAAACGTGAGAAATGTTGGTATCAGTCAGCCTTCCTCAATGGGAATGTGTTTTCATATTTTCACATTCATGTGCCTTACTTGGTATTTTGCTCATCATAGAATCATATAGTGTAGAAGAGGCCCTTCGGCCCATCAAGTCTGCCCTGCCAAAAAATAAACCACAACCTCTACTAGTCCCACTTTTCCACACTAGGCCTTGAATGGTAGACATGGGGGAAGGGTGGTTGCAAATGTGGGAGATAGTGTGGGTGATGGTTATTTCAGTTGGCTTGATGCCTGGCATCTGGTTCAGAAGTACACCAACAGCATGGGTTCAATTCCTTTTCCAGCTAAGTCAGACTTGCATTTTTGCCCATGCTTGATGTGGAGTAGTGCTCCTCAATTGTCTATCTTTAATAGAAATGCTTCCAGCCCCCTATGGACTGTGGTTAGTTATCTGTCTACTAGACATGGGGTACAACCCTACAATCCTCCCGGTATACTCCCACTGTAACTCTGGCAACAGCATAGTACAAAGGTCACAATTAGGCTGAGGTATGAGGAGGTCAGCCATGATACTATTAAAGGTGAACAGGCTCAAAGAGCTAATGGCCTACTTCTGAAGAACAGGAGAGAAGAATAAATATGAAATTATCTGAAACAAAACTCCTGTTGATGCAAGTAAACATTCTGAATGAAATTTTTCAGGTGAGACTATCAGTATAAATGGCCAACCAGGACCTAGAGGGCCACCTGGACAAAGGGGTTTTGTTGGTTTTCGTGGTCCAACTGGATACAAAGGTAAGCAAGTAATACTTGCTAAATTGATTTAGAGTTAATGTTGTACATGGAAAAGAAAACCATGGAGAAAAACTGAGCATACTAGGCACAGGAGCTACAAATGCCAAAATCTTTGACTGAAACAAAGTCAATTATAATGAACAGCTTTGTTGTATCTCTGTGTACACCTCTCCTTTGCCCACTTTTAGCCCACATTCTAGAAGCAGTCAATAGCTTTCTCTAGTTAATTCAGCATCAGAATCAATTGATTCCAGCAGCTAGGTTCCAAAATCCTGCATGTGGTGCTGCATCTTTTGCAGTGATTTACACCAAAATGAACGCTTATGATAACTTAACCACACAGGATTTCCATATTCCCTGTTCCACACCATCCTACAAAGCTTGTTTTAGATGTTGAATGTGTGTGGAACCTAAACATCAGCTTAGACCAATTGGGCAAATTAGCCTGTTTCTGTATTGCTGATATAATGTAACTGTTTCCTTGATGTCTCATGTCCTTTCTTATTATTCACGTACAACATGTGGGCTTCACAGGCAAAAATTAGCATTTACAAGGGGAGATGTCAAAAGAGTTATCACACTGTCAATGCATTTAAATATCCTGATCCTTAAATGTTCGAGAAAAAAACTGCAGTGGGGGAAATATAGTGCTTGTGATTTCACTGTCTATTAACATAAACCTAAGGGCTAACATTAAAGTATTTTGAACAAAAACAAAAATTACTGGAAAAGCTCAGCAGGTCTGGCAGCACCTGTGGAGAGAGATCAGAATTAATATTTCGGGTGAAATGATCCTTCCTCAGAACCGTATTTTGGTTTTTATAGTATTTTGAGCTGCACACTGGTTTCACAATTAATCATTATCACAGTGGCATGTCTGTCAGTTCTCAGTTGATAGTTCCAATTGCTTATAAACTCTTTAGTTTTTTTTTATAGGAATTAAGTAGTTAGAGGAACATAATGGTAGTGAATGGGCTTTTATCAATGAAGTTGTTCTTGTAACATAGTGGATTTAACAACAGGAACTTGGAACTTTATCTTATTTCGTCTCAGAATGGGTTCTGAGGTCTGCCATTGTAGATGCTGGGTGAGTTCGCATGGAGGGTAATGGCTTGAGTTGGCATGAATTGTCACTAAGTTGACATGGTGACTGTAAAGGGTTGTGGGGGTAGGTACAGGGACGTAGGTTGCATGGAGTGTATGAGGAACCATGGAGGCAGCTGAGAATATTCAAAGATGGGGTATGGGGAGTGAGGAGATAGGCCAGGGAGAATGGCGGGGGGGAGAGCTGCTTTTTATTTTATTGATTTTTTTGCAGCCAGGACATAGAGCCAGCAAGTCTTTCAAAAAGCGCATCTCAAAACCAGCAATCTCTGACCTCTTTCTCCCCACACTTCTCCCTGGTCAGATGAAAATCAAACATCCTGGGCATTTTCCTGTATCGGGTTCACAGAGCCAGGAAAATTCAGGCCCGTGCTTTCTCTTCGTTCAATTTTGTGTATTTATTCATTGGGATGGAGGGGCGGGTATTATTAATTAGTTCATTCTTAGCTTTTTCTTAAGAAAAAAACAGTTTATGTTTCTTTTGAACTTTAAGTATTTCCCACTGCTGTTCAGAATCTGCATCAAAAAACTGACAGAGAAAGGGTGTGAGTTTTGCGGATTCTCTGAAGCTACACACCTCCTCCAGCTCTTTGAAAGTCTGAAACTCTAAAGCAAGTAGAATTGCCCAGGGCATCCAGCATCAAAGCATCTGTAAGTGACGGAAAGTTTGGCCCAAAATGTTCACTGTTATACCTGATTTTCTGATATTGTCACTAGTGCTGGCACAGTGGGGAAGGAGTTTAATCCTGCACCAGCGCTGACCTAGAAATGTTTTGTGCAGAGTTCCTTAACTGAAATCATTCATTCTCATTGATATGAAAATGTACTGAAATTTGCAAAATTTAAAGCACTTGAAAATTTAAATTTAAACTTGCCTTAAGAAATTGGAGCATGTGATTAACAAAATGTATATCAGAATCTTGTTGGATACAATACTTATCCAGAAGATCCATGTCCTGATCCTTTCATGGGATGAGAGTGTCACTGGCTTGGCCAGCATTTATTACCCATCCCTAATTGCCCAGAGGGCAACTGAGAGTCAACCACATTGCTGTGGGTCTGGAGTCACATATAGGCCAGACCAGGTAAAGGTGGCAGTTTCCTTCCCTAAAGGAAGTGAACCAGGTGGGTTTTTCCAAGAATTAACAATGGATTCATGGTCATCATTAGATTCTTAATTCCAAATATTTATTGAATTCACATTCCACCATCTGCTGTGGCAGGATTTGAACCCAGGTCCTCAGAACATTACCTGGGTCTCTGGATTAACAGTCCAGCAATAATACCACCATGACATCACCTCCCCATAGTGAAAGCAGCGACTGTTTATCAATCCTCTGTGATGAAGGGTTCTATTTTTGGCCTAAATATTGGTCTAGTTTCAACTGTAAGTAAGTGAGTGGGACTTTTAGTATGTTAAAATCAAGCCATTTCTGTTGTTACAGGTGATAGAGGTGACCTGTGTGTAACATGCCGTGGAACTTCACAACCTGGTCCTCCTGGTCCACCCGGCCTTCCTGGGATACCCGGTAAATTACTGTTGATAAGGCTATGATACCTAGGGCCAGTGTAGTGTTTAATATATACATCATACCTATACCTACATAAGAGATTATTTTGTATATTGTGTAACACAACATATTGCGCAATAAAAATTGAGGCTGTGAACTACATTTCTTATTTCTTTCTGATCCCTCCTATCAGCTGATTCCATTATATTCTTAATATCATAGTGAACAAACATGATATTTTTATATACATTGTACAGAGCAGCACAGAAACGTATTTTAGCTGGTAGTTAAAACAGGGAGTCCAAAATTAACTCATGCTCATCTCCAAATAGCCACTGAAATATTTCCATATTTCACAATTCCCTGATTAAATTTGTTGGTGAATTATTTTGAATCCTTTCCTGAAGGTTATTGTGTGAAGCCCTAACCATCTCGAAAAGACCGTAAGACCACAAGAAATAGGAAGAGGAGTAGGCCATTTGGCCCCTTGAGCCTGGTCTACCATTCAATAGGATCATGGCTGATCCAGCATTCCTTAAGTCCACCTTCCTGCCTTTTCCCCATAACCCTTGATTCCACAACTCATCAAAAATCTACCTCAGCTTTAAATATACATAAGGAATCTGACAGCCATCGATGGTAAGGTGTTCCAAAGATTCAGAAGCTTTGATATTTTGCCAGAGTTGTGACTCAGTTAACTGAATACATCATGGGGACTGATGGTGGTAGAATGGTAATCTATAGGTTAGCAGCTCACACCTTGTATACTGTCGGGTTTTCTGTTTGCTTCCCAGCATCAGGAATCCACCCAGCATCCCTCATTGGGTAGCAAGGTCATGCCCTGGATTGAATTGCCTGAAGATTTGAAATCTTCCATGTTTAAAGCACACCCTGAGAGTTCAGGACCCAGACTTAGCCCCCTTTCATGATTGTCAATCCAGCCCCTCATGTAGCTTCTGAATTCTACAATTTCACATTTCACTAGGTCTCTGCCCCTCTTGCCATAGGTTTCAGGGGCAGCTGCCCCACACTTTGGTGTGTTGCCTTGCAGCCGTTTAATGTGCGACTGGGTGTTAATTGTCTCAGGGTGAGATCATCAGCTCAGTCTAGGAAGAAGTTCTGCCTCCAAGACCTGCCAGCCCATCAAATAGCTGGCAGCTATCTGATGTCAGCACTGCCAGTGGGAGTTAACAGCAACTATCGGGAATGTACCCAGTCCCCTGCAGTGATCAGTTCTGAAGCTGAATAAGAAGGCAAGTATGGGCCTTTCGGTGTGACACACTAGCAAGCCCTAGTTGGCGTCTGCGGTGAACAGAGTGGTGGAAATTGGGAAAACCTGGGGATCAGAGTTCCATGGATGGGGAGTTTCTATTGACACTCCAGGCCTGTAAAGATTGCACCGTCCCCTCAGTAGCTGTTGTTGGCCCTCCATTTTAGTGTTGGCCTCCATCTGATGTAGAACAAAAATGGCAGTGGAGTTGAAAAGAGGTCTATGATGTTAGTTACAGAGAGTAAAGCTGCCCACGTGCATGGCCATCTAACACACTCCCCTGGGGGCTTAACATTCCAGAAATTCCACTAAATCTCAAAAAGTGTGGCAGATAGGTTAGCAAGGTTAGATAACATGGGATCTAGGGAGAGCTAGCCAATTGGATACAAAACTGGCTTAATGGTGGGAGTCAGAGCGGGGTGGCAGATGGTTGTTGTTCAGACCGGAGGCCTGTGACCAGTAGTGTGCTGCAAGAAACAATGCTCGGTCCACTGTTGATTGTCATTTGTACAAACGATTTGGAAGAGAATGTAGAAGACATGGTTAGTAGGTTTGCAGATGACACCAAAATGGGTAGTACAGTGAACAGTGATGAAGGCTATGTAAGAGTACAACAGGTTCTTGACCAACTGGGCCAGTGGGCTTAGGAATGGCAAGTGGAGTTTAATTCAGACAAATGTGAGGTGTTACATTTTGGTAAGACAAACCAGGGCAGGACTTACACAGTTAATGATAGGGTCCTGGGGAGTATTGTCAAACAGAGAGACCTAGAGATGCAAGTGCATAGTTCCTTGAAAGTGGCATCACAAATAGACAGGATAATGATGAAGGCATTTGGCATGCTTGCCTTCATCAGTCAGAGAATTGAGTACAGGAGTTGGGATGTCATGTTGTGGTTGTACAAGGCATTGGTAAGGCCACAGTTGGAGTACTGCATACGATTCTGGTCATCCTGTTACAGGAAGGATGTTATAGAACATAGAACAGTACAGCACAGTACAGGCTCTTTGGCCCACGATGTTGTGTCGACCTATTATTCTACTAAGATCAAACTACCCTGCATATCCTACATTATACTACCATCCATATGCCTTTCCAAGAGTCAAGTAAAAGTCTCTGAAGTATGCCGGCAGCGCATTCCACATGCTCACCGCTCTCTGTGTAAAGAACCTACCTCTGACATCTCCCCTATACTTTCCTCCAATCACCTTAAAATTATGCCTCTTCGTAAGTCATTTCCGCCCTGGGAAAAAGTCTCTGACTCTCCATTCTATCTATGCCTCTTATCATCTTGTAAACCTCTATCAAGACACCTCTCATCCTTCTTCGCTCCAATGAAAAAAGTCCTAGCTCCCTCAACCTTTCCTGATAAGACCTGCCCTCCAGTCCAGGCAGCATCCTGGTAAATCTCCTCTGCACCCTCTCTAAAGCTTCCACATCTTTCCTATAATGAGGTGACCAGAACTGAACACAATATTCCAAGTGTGGTCTAACCAGAGTTTTACAGAGCTGCAGCATAACCTCACAGCTCTTAAAGTCAATCCCCCTCAATCCAATGGACCTATGGACGTGGACGCCAAGATCCCTCTGTTCCTCCACACTGCCGAGAATCCTGCCATTAACCCCGCATTCAAATTTGACCGTCCAAAATGAATCACTTCACACTTTTCTGGTTGCCCAGCTCTGTATCCTGTCAATGTCCTGCTGCAACCTACAACAGCCCTCCATGTGTCCACAACTCCACCAACCTTCATGTCATCAGCAAACTTACTAAACCACCCTTCCACTTCCTCATCCAAGTCATTTATAAAGATCACAAAGAGCAGAGGTCCCAGAACAGATCCCTGCGGAACACCACTGGTCACCGAGCTCCAGGCTGAATACTTTCCGTCTACTACCACCCTCTGTCTTTAATTGGACAGCCAGTTTTATATTCAGACAACCAAATTTCCCTGAATCCCATGCCTCCTAACTTTCTGAATGAGCCTACCATGGGGAACGTTATCAAATGCCTTGCTAAAATCCTTATACACCACATCCACTGCTCTACCTTCATCAATGTGTTTTGGCACATCCTCAAAGAATTCAATAAGGCTTATGAGGCATGACCTGCCGGTCACAAAGCCATGCTGACTATTTCTAATCAAGCTGTGCTTTTCCAAATAATCATAAATACTATCTCTCAGAATCCTCTCCAATAATTTGCCCACCACAGAAGTAAGACTGACCAGTCTGTAATTCCCAGGATTATGCCTATTCCCTTTCTTGAACAAGGGAATGACATTTGCCACCCTCCAGTCATCTGGTACTACTCCAGTGGACAGTGAAGACACAAAGATCATTGCCAAAGGCACAGCAATCTCTTCCCTCGCTTCCCGTAGCAACCTTGGGTATATCCCGTCTGGCCCAGGGGACTTATCTATCTTCATGTTTTTCACTGGAAACAGGAAAGGACAGAAAAAAGATTGACAAGGATGTTACCGAGACTGGAGGGCTTGAGTTATAAGGAGAGACTGGATGGGCTGGGACTTTTTTCCCTGGAACATAGGAGGCTGAGGAATGACCTTATGGAGGTTTATAAAATCATGAGGGACAAAAAGCCAACGTCTTTTCCCCAGGATAGGGATGTCCAAAACTAGAGGGCATAGATTTAAGGTGAGAGGGGACACGTTTAAAGGGGACCTGCGGTGGCAATGTTTTCACATAGAGGGTGGTGCATATATGGAATGCGCTGCCAGAGGAAGAGGTAGAAGTGAGTACGATTACAACATACAAGACATTTGAATAGGTACATGAATAGGAAAGATTTAGAGGGATATGGGCCAAATGCAGACAATTGGGACTAGCTCAGTTTAGGAAACCTGGTTGGCATGGATGAGTTAGGCTGAATGGTCTGTTTCCATGAAATATGACTCTGTAACCCCAGAATACAAAAGGGAAAGAAACTATCTCCTTTCTAATTGTAATTTGGAAAGTTTTGAGGAAAACATTATGCTTATAGTCAATTGTTCTCTTGACAATTAGAAATATTAAATATTCTAATTATTGAAATTTATAATTGTGACAATAAGGATAGAGCAGAAAGCAAGACAAAGGCAGAGTGATGGTGTCTCTTTCCGAATTATAATGTGAATTCCTTTGAAAAAAATATAGTAATAATCTTTGAAAGCTGCAAGGTGGATCTGAGGCAAACACAATGAAGACACCAGTATGTGGTAAGCAGACTGAGCTTGAGGAAACGAGACAACAAGGTGCAGGGCTGGATGAACACAGCAGGCCAAGCAGCATCATAGGAGCAGAGAGGCTCAAAAGTTTCAAAATCTCCCCTCCCCCCACCGCATCCCAAAATCAGCCCAGCTCGTCCCTGCCTCCCTAACCTGTTCTTCCTCCCACCTATCCCCTCCTCCCACCTCAAGCCGCACCTCCATCTCCTACCGACCAACCTCATCCCGCCCCCTTGACCTGTCCGTCCTCCCTGGACTGACCTATCCCCTTCCTAACTCCCTACCTACACTCACCTTTACTGGCTCCATCCCCGCCTCTTCGACCTGTTTGTTTCCTCTCCACCTATCCTCTCCTCTATCCCTCTTCTATCCGCCTCCCACTCTCTCCCTATTTATTTCAAAACCCCCTTCCCCTCCCCCTTTTCTGATGAAGGGTCTAGGCCCGAAACGTCAGCCTCTCTGCTCCTATGATGCTGCTTGGCCTGCTGTGTTCATCCAGCCCTGCACCTTGTTGTCTCGGATTCTCCAGCATCTGCAGTTCCTACTACCTCTGAGCTTGAGGAAACCTTTGGTTTGTCTCTTTCTGCCCTTGGGGCAAGAAGGAGCGAGAGAATGTAATTGATTGGAACAGAGCAAGGGGAATGGGAGAATTCAGAGGTACAGAGTAAAAAACAAAGCGAAAGAAATAGCAATGAGAGTAAGGAAGGGGGAAGAAGAGAATGAGTTGTAGTGACATAATTGGTGCAAAAGCGATGGGGAAAGCAATAATTGATAAGATGTAGTCAATGAAAGGTGTAAGCTACATTTTCCAAGTGAATCCCACAGAAAAATATAGTCTGAACCATTCATCAACTCCTTTTCCCATCATTTGCTACATAAAATAAAAAATGGAGAAAAATATCTATTACTTCTTTTACACATATGTAAATCTTATCAATGCCAAGATAGATCAATATTTAATCAGTAAGGGAATCCAGTGTTACGAAGAAAAGGCAGGAAAGTGGAGTTGAGGATTATCAGACCAACTATGATTTTATTGAATGGCAGAGCATTCGTGATGGCTTAATGGCCTACTTCTGCTCCTACATCCTCTGGTCTTACTAACATTAAGCTACAGATCAAAAATGTTCCAGATTAACCCTTCTTTATATTATGATCCCAGTTGAAAGTAATATTGGACAAGTCTTGATCCAGAACAAAACCTGGTTTGATAGTTCAGAAGTTTTATTTTTGCAATTCGGTTACTGTGTGATCAGTCACCGCCATATTCATATGAGGCTGTCAATGCATTTACAGAATCATAGTCATAGAGTCATACAGCACGGAAACAGACCCTTCAGTCTCACCAGTCCTTGCTGAACATAATCCCAAACTAAACTAGTCCCACCTGCCTGCTCCTGGCCCATATCCCTCCAAACCTTTCCCATTCATGTACTTATCAAAGTGTCTTTTAAATGTTGTAATTAGGGTCATAGAGGTTTACAGCATGGAAACAGGCCTTTCAGCCCAACTGGCCATGCCACCCAATATGAAATCAATGCAATTTCCACCATTTGACATGGTGGTATTGGAACTCTCATCCACCAACTCATTAGCCTGGATCACCAGATTACTGGTTGAGTAATATTGCCACTGCACCACCAACACCCAGTCCTCAGCTGAGCTCCCAGGAGCAAAGCTCATCTGTGACCTCGCCATCACTGGAACGCAAACTACCCTCCCCACCCCCAATGGTCCTATCCCAGATGCAGCCCATTCATACCTGTGCTGACTTGGCTCGTGTACCATTTATCCCGAATATATAGTTGTACCCACATCCACCACCTCCTCAGGAAGTTCATTCCAAACGCAAACTACCCTCTGTGTAAAAAAAATTGCCCGTCAATCTCTCTCCTCTCACTTTAAAAATGGCCCCATCCTTGTGAAAAGACAACTACCATTAACTCTATAAACTTCTATCAGGTTGCCTCTCAACCTCCTGCGCTCAAGTGAAAAAACTCTCAGTCTATGCAGCCTTTCTTCATAACTCAAACCTTCCATACTTGGCAACATCCAAAAGCTGAACCCTTTCCAGCTTAATAATATCCTTCCATAACTGGGCAACCAGAACTGGACACAGAATTCCAGAAAAGGCCTCAACAACATCCTGTACAACCTCAATATAATGTCCCAACTCCTATACCCCCACACACTTGGAACAAAAGAACATAGGTTATCACACAAATAAGTTGTTATATATGACTATGCTGAAGGATCTTATCATAAACAGGCAAAAGGAAGATTCGACACTTTTTCTCAGCAATATCTTTTACAAGTATCAGTCCAATCTTCACTTAGAAGAATCTTACTCAACTAACAAGGTCACAAGTGTTTCCTTCTAGCAATTTACTGCATGTTTATGAGATGTGATTCTCCCCATCTCTCCTAGAGATGCAAAGATGGTCTTAACTCACTGATTTTTCATCATTGAACTGCAAGAAAAGCTCATTGTTTTTTTCTAGCCCCATTGACTTACACTGCTGAAACAGCTTAAGACTTCTTTCCAACTCTGATAGCCTGGAGACTAACTAAACTAAACTGCCCTTCTACTGGTGCTTGCGGCTGCAGGCCTCTCTTTCTGTAGGTTGTTAAAAACTCAACTTAGTAAACACTTCAGCGATTATCACACCAAGTAGCCTAGCGAGTCATTTAGCTTAAGCTGTCTCAGAAATGTGCTTTGAACTCTTAAGAATAACTTATTGACCTTTTCTTTGAAAAGTCACCTACACAGAACTAAAATCAAACACCTATTTACCTCTACTTTAGATTCGAAGTTTCCAAATAATAATAAAATATTACAAAGCTGTGCTTTGTTTCCATTATAGGTACATCAGCATTACCAGGCACAAAAGGAATTCCTGGTCCCTCAGGTCAATGCGGAGAAACAGGTTCCCTGGTAAGGCGGTTTTTCATTTATCCTATACCATCATCCTCCCCTTCCCGCACCAATGGCTGTCCTTGTTCAATACCCGCAAATGATTGTAAGGGTGACTGCTTAAGAGAGACTGCAGGGTGATGAGTTTCTCTCAGCTTTCTTATACTGTTCTTTAGTCTGCTATGGTTTCTTTTTACATAGGTGTTACCAACTCCTTACTTTGTTATCAAATCCTTTGTCGAACCAACCTCTCTTCTCTCTCTTTTCAGGCTTTATCCTATCAGTTACTCCCTACCCGATCCCTCTCCCTATTTTCTGCATATAAGCCAATGTTTTCCCAGCTACCATCAGTTCTGAGGAAGGGTCACTTGAACCAAAATGTTAACTGATTATTTTTTTCACAGATGCTGACAGACCTACTGAGCTTTTCCAGCAACTTCTGTTTTTGTTCCTGATTTACAGCATCAGCAGTTCTTTAAGTCTTTATATACCACAGAAAGTAAGCTGTACAAAATGATCAGAGGTATAGGTAGAGTGGACAGCCAGAGACTTCTTCCTAGGGTGGAGGTAGCTATTACGAGGGGGCACAGTTTGAAAGTGAATGGAGGTAGATATAGGGGAGATGTCAGAGGTAGGTTCTTTACTCAGAGAGTGGTAGGGGCATGGAATGCATTGCTGGAGAGGGTAGTGGAGTCGGCCTCATTAGGGGCATTTAAGCAGCTATTAGATAGGCATATGGATGATAGTATAAGGTAGGGGTGGAGGTTAGATAGACCTTAGGTTTAGGGTAAAAGTTCGGCACAACATCATAGGCCGAAGGGCTTGTACTGTGCTGTACTGTTCTATGTTCTATGTTTATTGGGACAAATACCTAGGAGTTTATTAACAATTGATTATTTACAATTTTCTGACATCTCAGACATAAATCGGCAGTCTGGGTTATCTGCTTACCTGGATTACTATTATATTATGTACATAGTTGATTGGCTGACCAGCAGACTAATTACCAGACTGATATAAAAGAAAAGTACTGTGGATAGTGGAAATCTGAAACAAACAGAGAGGATGCTGGAGAAACTCTGGCAGCATCTGTGGAGAGAAAACCAGAGTTTTGGAGTCAAGCATAACTCTTCATCAGAGTTGATTATCTCTCTAACTGACACTCTGCTTGCTCATTGATAACTAACTGCACAGAGAGTAAGATGGAGATCTCCTATACCAAAATGTCACACAAGGTGATGTCATCTCACTGCATTTCACGGTTGTTCATTTGCTTTCTTAGTGCTCATTTGCTAAGCACCTACCTGCCTTGCTTTGCCGTGCCATACCAATTACAAAACCAACTGCTGCTAGACAGTGAAAACTGAAAGAACTGCAGATGCTGTAAATCAGGAACAAAAACAGAAGTTGCTGGAAAAGCTCAGCAGGTCTGTCAGCATCTGTGAAGAAAAGTCAGAGTTAATGTTTTGGGTCCAGTGACCTTTCCTCAGAACTAAATTTCCACAATAGGTACGCTCGGGTGACTGTCTGCATGGAGTTTGCACATTCTCCCTGTGTCTGCGTGGGTTTCCTCCGGTGCTCCGCTTTTGTCCCACAGTCCAAAGATGTGCAGGCGAGATGGATTGGCCATGCTAAATTGCTCATAGTGTCCAGGGATGAGCAGGTTGGTTGGATTTAGCGATGGAAAGGGATAGGTATATACCGCAGGGCAAGAGTTATAGCTGGGGGAAAGGCAATTATGAGGCGATTAGGCAAGATTTAGGATGTATAGGATGGAGAATGAAACTGCAGGGGCTGGGCACAATTGAAATGTGGAGCTTGTTCAAGG
>NC_063344.1:2825003-2827829 GCF_021869965.1 Rhincodon typus
GGAAAACACACCGACGCTTCATCAGAGGCTGCACTGAGGATGTTACCCAGCACGGTAACGAAACGTCTGTGGAACAACAAACCAGCTCGGCGAGCCAACCAACCTCAACACCCACAACCCGAGCTACAGATCTACTCCAAAACCTTGGGTCAGAAGATGCCTATTACACGAACGACACCAGGAAGATACTACACGCCCTGACACATTCGTCACGCTACCTTACATCCGGAACACATCTGAACTGACCGCAAGACTCCTACGACCACTGGGCATCAGAGTAGCACACAAACCCACATCAACCCTATGACAACTGCTCACCCGAACCAAAGACCCACTACCCACTATGGACAGGATCAATGTCATATACAAGATTCCCTGCAGAGACTGTGACAAGCACTACATCGGACAAACAGGAAGGAAATTAACAACAAGAGTACATGAACAGCAATTGGCTGCAAAAAGACATAACCAATACTCACTCATCTCTATCCACATGGATACGGAGAACCACCGATTCAACTGGGACAACACCCAAGATCCTGGGACAAGCAAAGCAAAGACAAGCACGGGAATTCCTAGAAGCCTGGTACTCCACTAAGAAAGCCATCAACAAACACATAGAGCTCGACCCCATACACACTCCACTGCGAAGGAAAACCAGAAGTGAGGTAATCCAGCTCAATGGACTCCAGAGTTCAAATAACAGGCGGGAAAACACAACAGCGCTTCATCGGAGGCTGCACTGATGATGAAATGTCTGCGGAAAAACAACGAACCAGCTCGGCGAGCCAACCAACCACAACCCGAGCTACAAATCCATTCTAAAACCTTTCCCTTCTCTCCATAAACCTATGCCCACTAGTTTTGGACTCCCTCATCTTGGGAGAAAAGACCTCAGCTACTCACTTTATCCATGCCCGTCATGATTTTATAAACTTCTATAAGGTCCACCCCTCTGCCTCCAACGTTCCAGGGAAAATAGCCCCAACCTATTCAGCCTCTCCCTGTAGCTCAAACCCTCCACCCCTGCCAACATCCTTGTAAACCTTTTCTGAAACCTTTCAAGTTTCACAACATCCTTTCTATAACAGGGAGACCAGAACTGTACGCAGTGTTCCAAAAGAGACCTAACCAATGTCCTATAAAGCCACAACATGACCTTCCAACTCCTTTACGAGAATGGATGCAGGGATGAGGATATGATTATAGTGATAGTTTGATGCAGTTGGGACAGATCTCCATAGATAGTAGGCTGAGAGGAGATCTGATTGAGGTTTCCAAAATCATGAGCAGGATGGAGAGGGGAGACACAGTAATGCTTTGTGAGAGAAACAAGACGAGTACATTGATTTAAAGTGATGGCAAAAGAAGCAAAGGTGATGTAAGGAAAAACTTTTTCACGCCGCAAGTAGTTCGGGCATGGAATGTACTGCTTGGTAGAGGCAGGTTCAACTGAGGTATTCAAGAGGGAATTCGTTGATTATTCTGATAAAAAAAAGTGCAAGGATATGAGGACAAAATAGGAGATTGGATTGGTGACAGAACTGGTACAAGCATGATGGGCTGAATGGCCTTCCTCTGCATCGTAACAACTCTGAGAGAAGAAATTTCTCCCCATTCTTCATTTAAATGTACGACCCCCTTACTCTAAGATTTCTGACCTTTGGTCCTAGACTTTGCCACATGGGTAAACAACCTCTCCACGTCTACAGTATTATAAAACAAACATCTGTGGATAGTGAAAATCTGATACAAAAAGCAGAAATTGCTGGATAAACTCAGCGTCTGCGGTGGAGAAAACGAAGTTAACGTTTGGAGTCCAGTGATCCTTCTCACCTACCCTGTCAAGTCCTTGAAGAATCCACACGATCTCAATGCAGGACTGAAATAAACTTTACGCTTTCTTCACGTAAAAGTGATTTAGTTCTGGGCTTGTCGTCGTACCTAACACACACACTGCGTTAAACTCCAACGGCTATCACTATCCTCCCGCCCTTTCCGCCGGCACGTGCCGCGGCTGATTCCTTGACGCGCGTGCACATCGACGCTCGCGCCGGCTGCCGGCTGGTGAGCATGCGCAGTGAAAGTGACTGCGCTCGCGTACCGGCTGCCGGCTGGTGAGCATGCGCAGTGAAAGTGACGGCGCTCGCGTACCGGCTGCCGGCTGGTGAGCCTGCGCAGTGAAAGTGACTGCGCTCGCGTACGGGCTGCCGGCTGGTGAGCATGCGTAGTGTAAGTCTCAGCACTCGGGTACCGGCTGTCTGATGGTGGGCGTGCGCAGTGTCGCCAACGGACTGAGGCGATCAGAGTCTTTCGTTTCGGGCGTCTTTCTCCCACACGATCCTCCCCCCTTGTCGGAAGGAGCAGGCACTTGTTGTTACTCTATTCGTAATGTCTCCTGCGCTGTGATACGAAGTCTGGATGACCTTTGATTTGGACACGGAGGGAAAAAAAATCTTCGTAACTCGCTGCGGCCTGGAATCGAGTCAGAGCCCTGGCCCGTCTTTCCGCGCAGTGAAGTCGCCGCAGGTCCGACAGGAGGTAAACATCGGGAAGGGGCAGGGTTGAGAAAATATCAATAAACGTGTAAGAAATAAAAGAGTTTAGGTCAAACTCCTCCGAGAAATGAGACCAGAATTAAAATGAAAATGCAGTTGACCTTCCATCTACATTTGTCTTCCCCATCCCCCGCCCTCACTGGCCCTGGTGTGATAGCTTCAGCTTATGGAGTCACCATCCAGTGATAGTAGGAACTGCAGATGCTGGAGAATCCGAGACAACAAGGTGCAGAGCTGGATGAACACAGCAGGCCAAGCAGCATCATAG
>NC_063344.1:2827929-2837194 GCF_021869965.1 Rhincodon typus
ACCTTGTTGTCACCATCCAGTGATGATATCTGAACTCCGTTTCGGACTTGGAAATCTTGCATCAATGCAGTAAATACTGCCCTTTGAGGCAAAGCCTAATGCTCGAACAGATAACAGGAAGCCTGTCCAATCAGCCGCATATGTTGGACCCCCATTAGAAAGAGCAAGCTCCTTTACAGGATGAAGTAGCAACCATTTCTGTACGTATTTGTATATTTTACAATGCTATGGTCTGCTTTAAGCACTGTCTTCAATATCTTTTCCCCCCAAGTCTGTTCAACAGGAAAATTGCGTAATCAAAATGTTTTAAAAAGTAGTTTATTGATTAAAGGAATAAATTTAGCTGAGTTGAATGGGTTTTTTACAACGGATGAATCTTCAAATAATTCGGGCAAGATAGCTATCATTATTAAAACGGGTATTTTATTCACGTTTACATTTTCCAACTTGCTGAGGACGATGGTGCTAAGTAGAAGCAAGTGATCTAAAAAAATACGCAGGGGAAAATCAGAGACATTACTTGCATTTCTGGGAGTCAGTTATGGTGCAGTACTGTAGGTGCCCTTAGAATTAAAAAAAATGACAACTTGGGGGAGGAAGTTTGCATTCTTGGTGAAGTGCAAGTTTTACTGTTTCAACGATAAAAGTGTGCAGCTGTTGTAACTAATTACTTCAACAATGTAATTTCTTGCCAGCATTGAATACATCAGGAAGGATCAGTTTTTAGTGCTACATTTTGGTTTTGCTATTGTTTTAATTTCTTTCGTTTGAGCTATTTTTCCTTTTGCTCATTTGTTGATGAAAATATTCCAGTTTAGGTCTGCTCATCTTTAAACAATGACCTTTGTTTTGTGGAAATTGGACTCAAAAATGGCAGGTATCAGCACACTGCTGGGTTGTAATTACAAAAAGTATCCAGCATGAAGAAATTGATTCAGTGACCACATTGCTTTTGTATGTTGCAAGTGATCATGTTGCTTCAGCTTTCAAGCGATCCAATGCTAAATATGGTTCACCTTGTCTTGAATAACTCAAAATGGCACTCCACTATGACCAATACATTAATTTTCAAGTATTACTGTATATCCCCATTAGTTTTATTCAAATGAAAACTAATTTGTTTGAACTGCTTCCCTAAATATTGTAGAATTTGAATTGGGTATGTGAGTTGTATTGCTGTCCTGTGAAAGAGTTAACTTCAACTTTATTCTTCATCAACACAAAATACACAGTGCCAGAGAAACTGAGCAGGGCTTTGTCAATCTGATGAACAGTCACAGGACTTTTCTGTCTACAAATGCTGCTGGTTCTGCTGAGTTTCTCCAGTTTGTTTTTGTTTCAGATTTCCAGCATTCACAGTTCTTTGTGCTACCGTGGAGATCAAAATAAAAACAGTGATTCAAACGGTTGCGTCATTTAAGACTGATGTTTCAGTGAGTCACTAATAGGCACATACGCAGATCTAATTAATTGTTCATATTTTGTTAGTTTACCTTAAACTGATTAAATTGCCAGAATTAGGCATATTCCTCCTCGCAAGCCTTGAATATTTATTCCTATAATTTATTGGCTGGGACCATGAGTAGCATGTGATGAATTTTCCTGGGATGGTAGGGAGCAAAACAAGTGAATTTCCTTTGGCAGGGCATTTTTCAAATCTGATTTTGGTTGTAGTTAATAATGGCATGTTGATTTGCCCGAAGGTTAATTGTTTGCTGATGCTTCTTCCCTGAGCCATTTTCATGATAAATTTTCTTTGTGATGGTTTTCCATTGCCTTCCATTCATGAGGGCAGGGCAAAGAAACAGTTCCAAAGTCTACCTCAGCCGAAACAGGAATCAAATCCAAGCTATTGGCATAATTCCAAATCACCTGTCAGCAATCTAGGCAACTGAGCTAACCAATACCTAATAGTTAATATGTATTAGCTCTTGTTATTCTTAACTAATTGCAAGTATGCTATGCTGTAGAATATAGCCAAAGTGAGAACAGTAGAACGATAGAATTTTACACCACAGAAGAGGGCCATCATGTTTATTGGAACCATCTGAAAGAGTTTGATCATTTAGGCACAGCCTCAACTTTTCATTTTCAACCGTTTGTCGTATATATGTCGCTTCCAGTATTCTTTGTGGCATGTTTCCATGTTCTAGCACCCACTGCACTAACAAACTCATAACCTTTCCCTCATTGCTGTGATCTTAAGTTAATGCTTTTCAATTTCTAACTCCCTGATGTAATAACATTAATAATAGAAATTATAATGGAATAACAACATTACTGTGTAGGTTGTAAATACAAGAAATATACTCCACATTGTTATTCAAGTGATTGCATAGCGTGGTGCTGATATTCTTTGGAGAAACAGCACTTGATCAGATCTGCTGTCATTGTTCTAGTAATTTATCATGTTGGGTGGCATCCATTGCTGGCATTATTAATGTCCAGAGACAACACAGTGTGGGGCAGGGGGAACACAGCAGGCCAGGTAGCATCAGAGGAGCAGGAAAGTTGATGTGTTGAGTTGGGACCCTTCTTCAGAAATAGGGAGGGGGAAGGGAGCTGGGAAATAAATAGAGAGGGGATGGGTGGGGCTGTGGAAAGGTAGGTGGGATGGTGATAGGTGGATGAGGTAGAAAGTGGTGGGGATTGGTCAGTAGGGTGGGTGGGGCAGATAGGTGGGAGAGAAGATGGACAAGTTGTGTCGGGTCAAGGAGGTGGGAGGGAGGATGGGTGGGGCTGGGGAAAAGGTGGGTGGGATGGATGCAGGTAGGGGGTAGTGACCATCAGTATTTTGCCTCTCTCCACTCTTTATTTCTCCCTGCCTTGCAACTGGAAACTGTATTCTGCCATCTGCATGCCAAATTCTAGAAGTCCATTCTTAGGCCAGTATGTCCCTCAACATCTCTTTCCTCTTTAAGATTCTCATTTTAAAAAATGTTTGATTCCTGTTTTTAATGAGAATTAATGGGAATCGGGCAAATTCTCTGCTATTTGGAATCGTACCTTGCATGTAGAAAGATGGTTGTGGTTGTTGGAAGTCGGTCATCTCAGATGCAGGACATTTCTGCAGGAGTTCCTCAGGTTAGTGTCTTAGACCCAACTATCCTCAGCTGCTTCATTAATGACCTCTCCATCATGAGGCCAGAAGTGGGGATATTCACTGATGATTGCACAATATTCTGCACCATTCACAACTCGGGTACTGAAACAGTCCATGTTCAAATGCAATGAGACCTGGACAATATCCAGGCCAGGCTGCAAAGTAGTAATTAACGTTGGCACCACACATGCCAAGCAATGAGCATCTCAAGTAAGAGACAATCTAACCACTGTACTTTGTCGTTCAGTGGCTTTATCATCACTGACTCACGCCACTGTCAACATAATAGGGGTTACCTTTGACCAGAAACTCAGCTGGACTCGCCATATAAATAACGTGGCTATAAAAGCATGTCAGATGCTAGGTATACCACAGCGAGTAACTCATTCCCCATACCTTAACGACCATCTACAAGGCACAAGTCAGGAATGTGATGGAATATTCCCCACTTACCTGGATTAGTGCAGCTTCAACAACATTCAAGAATTTTGAGACAATCCAAAGGACAAAGCAGCCTGCTTGATTGGCACCACATCCACTCCTACCACTGAAACTGAATAGCAGCAGTTGGTACCATCTAAACTCTGCACTGCAGAAATTCACGCAGGCTACTTAGCATCTTCCAAACCCCAACCACCGTTGCCTAGAAGAACAACAGCAGCGGATACACGGGAGCATCACTCCAAGCTGTTCACCATCCTTCACTGTCAATGGGTCAAAGTCCAATACTTCCCTCCCTTCGGACATTATGGATCAACCTACAGTACGTGAACTGCAGTGGTTCAAGAAGGCAGTTCTCAAGGGCACTTAGGGATAGGCAATAAATGAAGGCCAGCCTGCAATGCCCACGTGTTATAGTGAACTAAAAAAAAACCCACTTCTTTGAACAAGCTTTTGATCACCTTCCTAATAACCCCTTCCTTGAGCTGTCTTTTTTTTGTTGCATGTACCTTAGTAGTGCACTTTTGAGATATTTTAGAATGCTAGTGGTGTTGTATAAATGCAAGTTACTGTTGTAGTGTTACACAGCTGAAATTGGTGTCTCCATAAACAAGATGTTTTGTATAATAAAAGCTGTAACTGTATCTAAGTGTACTGGATATAAGAAAAGTTCCACACATCTGCTGAAGCACAAGTGACAATGCTGCAGTTGTACACGCAAATTGTAAATTAGGGAAAGGGTATAAAAGTTCATCTAAACATATTCTGTTAGCTAATATTTCAGATATTTTTGAATTTTTCAAGGCCAGTTCAAGCCAGAAAGCAAGGAGACCAATGTTTGGACACTGTTTAATGGTGTGGTTATTCTTGATCAGAGCTATTTAATTTCTGATACATTCCATTTCAGTTTATGTGGGTTGTGTTTAATTTAGTCTTGCAGCTGAAGTTGTGTATTTTATCTAGAGTTTAATCTTTTTCTATGGTTGTTATGCTTGCTCTGATATTCATTATTATTTTGCAGTATTATGAACGTAGCAGCATTTCCTTCCCCTGCCGCTGATATGGCTGAAATTAACCGCATCCAGTATGAGATGGATTACACTGAAGGCATTAGCCAGCGAATGAGAGTACCAGAGAAGCTACAGGTTGCACCAGAAGATGGTGAAGACAGGTGGGCAAAAGGCGATTGTCAGAACAACACAGTTGTGATGGAGGTGCCAGAAAGGATTTTTATAGCAGGTACTCTATTCCTGGTTCAGGCCAAAACCAAAGTATAGAAATATTATGTCACAACTGAATTACATTAAATGTACAACATTGTAATAAGCATTTGGCCCAAAAGGTCTAAAGTGGTGTTTATGCTTCATGCCGACCTCCTACTTCATCTAACTTTATCAATATGTCTTTCTAATACTTTCTCACTTGCGTATCTAGCTTCCTCATAAATACATCAGTGTCATTCATCTCAATCACTCCATGTAGTAGCAAGGTCCACATTCACACCACTCTCTAGGTAAAGATATTTTTAGGAGGTTTAAAGATGATTTTTAAGAGTATCGAACTGGAGGGCATAATCTGAGGAACAGGTCACCCAATTAAGACAAAGGTGAGGTTTTTTTTAAGGAGAACATTAGAATCATAACGCTCAGCTTTGATTTGCTGCCTATAAAGTTGCCAGAAGTCTTCCAAAAGTCTCCACGTTCTGAACAAAAACAAAGTTGCTGGAAAAGCTCAGCAGGTCTGGCAGCATCTGTGGAGGAGAAAACAGAGAACTGATGGTGGCTGGGAAAACGTCAGTTTGTATTGCAGAAAATAGGGAGGTGGGTGGTGTAGGGAGTAAACGATAGGATAGAGCCCAAAGAGAAAGAAAGACAGTTGGACAGACAAAGGAGTTGCTAACGATCAGGCTGGGAGGGTGAATAGTTGTTAATGGGGACTGTTGGTGACTAACAACAGTGGGTGTGTAGTGGCAGGTTATGTGATAACAAGGCCTGGTGTGTGGAGTGGGGGGCTGGGACATGGGAGAGTTTAGGCCCTAAAATTATTGAACTCAATATTGAGTTCGGAGGGCTGTAGGGTACCCAAGCGGAAAATGAGGTGTTGTTCTTCCAGCTTGCGTTAGGCTTCACTGGAGCACTGTAGCAAGCTGGAGACAGAGATGTTGGCCAGGGAGCAAGGTGGTGCATTGAAGTGGCAGGCAACAGGTAGTTCAGGGTCTTTTTTGCGAGCAGAACGTAGATGTTCTACGAAGCGGTCAACAAGTCTACGCTTCGTTTCCCCAATGTAGAGGAGACCACATTGTGAGCAGCAAATGCAGTAGACTAGATTCTTGGAAGTACAGGTGAAGTGTTGCTTCACCTGGAAGGTATGTTTGGGCCCTTGGCTACTGGGGAGGGGAGAGGTAAATGCATAGGTGTTGCACCTTTGCCGGTTACAGGGGAAGGTGCCGTAGGGCTGTAGGGAGGTGTTGGGGGTGAAGGAAGTGTGGACTAGGGTGTCCCAGAGGGAACAGTCCCTGCGGAAGGCGGACAAGGTGGGGGGGGAGGGGAAGACGTGTCTGGTGGTGGCATCCTGCTGTAGGTGGCGGAAATGGCGTCTGATGATCATCACCAGACCCTTCAATGACTTAAGCCCTTCAGCCAGCATGGGTTTGCAAATGGGGAAACTTGTTTGAATATGTTACCGAGTTTTTTGAAGGTGTTACTAACAAAATTGATCAGGTGGAGTGATGGGCATTGTATACTGAGATTTTCAGAAGGCATTTGATAAAGTTGTCCACAGGAGACTGGTTAGAAAACTTAAAGCAGATGGGATAGGAGATAATATAATGGCATGGATCAGTGATTTTTTTTTTTGTCTCTTAGCCAGAGCGTGGCAATAAATGGATCTTTCCTGTGTTGGCAGGTTGTGATGATATAAAGCTAAGTGTGAATTTGTGGATGGTACAAAGCAAAGTGTGAATATATGTTCTGAGGAAGATGTAAAGCAGCTCCAGGAGAATTTGGACAGCCTTCGTGAATGAGCAAGAGCATGGCAAATGGATTATAATGTGGAAAATTGTGAAATTATGCTCTTGGTAGAAAAACAGATGTACAGCATATTCCTTAAATTGTAAGATGTTGGAAAGTGTAGACATGTAAAGGGACCCATGTGCCCTTGTCAATAAACCAATGAAGGTAATAGGCAGGTGCAACGTTCTATTAAGTCAGAAGTTACATGACACCAGGTCATAGTCCCAACAGGTTTATTTAAAATCACAAGCTTTCGAAGTGCTGCTCCTTCATCAGGTGAAGTGAAGGAAGGAAGGTGTACGGGCACAGAATATATAGGCAGAGGGATAATAGCAAGATAATTCAAGGTAATTACGAGTGTCAACAGCTGAGTACAAATTGTGATAGGTTGAATAACAAGTCTTTGTAGGTAATCAAGACTGACAACAGATTATACAAACTGTGTAAGTGAAGTGTCAACAGCTGAATAACAAATGAAGGGATGACCTATGAACTGATTAATTAAGGCAGAGAGATAATTACAAATAATCAGAATTAAGATGGTGCTAGAGACAAACCAAATGGCTAGAATAACATGATTAGGTATCAGAGTCGCATGACAAGGATCTAATCAAAGTAATAAGTAATCAAAAACTATACAAACTAATAAAGGTAGAGACTTGTTATTCAGCCTGCCAATATTATGCTCTCACTATTTGTACTTCCCAGTTGACAGTCTTAATTACTTCAAATTGTTTTGCCATTATCTCTCCATCTGCATACTCTGCGCCTGTACGTCTCCTTCCACTTCACCTGATGAAGGAGCAGTGCTCCAAAAGCTTGCGAGTTTAAATAAACTTGTTGGACTATAACCTGGTGTTATGTGACTTCTGATCTTGTCCACTCTAGTCCAACACAGGCATCTCCACATCATGGCTAACATGCCATTAGGAAGACTAATAAAATGTTGGCCTTTATCGCAAGATGATTTGTGTACAGGAGTAGTGAAGTGTAGCTTTAATTGTATAGAAGCTTGGTTAGACTACACCTTGGACCCAGTTTTGGTCTCCTTACCTCAGGAAGTATATTATTGCCAAAGAGTGATTGCAACAAAGGTTCATCAGACTTGATCCCAGGTTGGCAGGACTGTGTTATGAAGAGAAACTGGGACTCTATTCTCTAGAATTTGGAAAAATGAAAGGTGATCTCATTTAAACTGATTAAATTATTAAAGGGAAGCACTTGGAATTCTTCACCACAGAGAGCTGTAAAAGTTCAGTCTTTCTGTTTGTTTAAGGTAGAAGTTGATAGATATCTGATTACTAGTGGCATAAGGGGTTATATGGGTGAGATGGTATAAGCCATTGAAATGTTCAGTCAGCCATGATTGTATTGAATGGTGGAGCAGCCCCAACAGCCTCCTCCTGTTCTTATGTCCCTATGATTTTTTTTCTGAGGGCTGTGAATCTGTGGCATTCTTTACATTAGAGAGATATTGAGGCTGGGTCTTCATTTATATTCAAGGCTGAGATAGATTTTAAATCACTAAGGAAATTAATGGTTATAGCAAAATGTAGGAAAGCGGAGTTGAAGATTTTCAGTTGAGACATGTCATCAAATGGGGAAGCAGATTCTGTAGGCCCCATTTTCTACTTCTACATCTTATGGTCTGATTGGATCCTCCCTCTCTCACCAGTGCTTGCAATGATGAAAGTGTTCCCACGCAGCAGACTCCTGAAGTTTCACAATTGTCCCCCAGCAAGTAGACCAGCCTGTTTGGTCTAGCTTTCTAAATGAAATAGTACCTTCTTTGTGTGTTCATCAACAATTGATAATTCCAGATGTTAATCCAAATGATTCTTGTGTAAGATGATCTCCAATTGCAACATCAAGTATCCCCGAAGAGTACTGAGTGGCTGTTTATGAAGGTCATTGTACTCCAACCGGACTCTTTTCCTTTTTCTGTGCTGTACATCCAAATCACAGCTTGTATCAAGAATGTGACTCAATGGAAAACCTCATGGAAGCTCAGAACTATGATCATTAAACAAATTCTCATAACAGTGACTCTTAATTAAATCTATTCTCAACGTGAAAAATGAGTGAACGCCTGTACTTATAGAGGGTTCATGGCCTCAGGTTCTGGAGTGTTTTTGAGCCAATTAAATAAACTAAGTACTTTCAATGTGTTGCAGTGTAAGGGACTTTACTGTCCCAGTCTGTTGTTCCTGCCCATGCAGACCTCTTGCCCTTCTCTCCTCCTTCAGTCTGGAGGACAGGTTTATTCTGTGCTGTCCTAACTTCTAACTTGGACCACTCATGCTAGGCTCAAGAAGAATAATTTGAACCTATTCTGGAAGCATCTGTATCGCTATTTATATCAGCATCAAATTCCCTTGACCTGTAGTAGTAATAAATGTTCTGCTACTTAATTCACGCAGCATTTTAAGTGGGGACTAACAGGAAAGATTGTCAAATTGCAAACCATTCCATGCAGAAGTTATGCTTTGCTGAAAATGTATTTGTTGGCTGCTAAAAAGCACAACTGTTTCTAGTATTATTCTGTGCATATGTTTTGCGCCTCTTTTCTATCCACTGAAGCTGACTCCTGCAAGACTGCATTTTTCAAGTGGTTGCAAATCATGACCAGTTCCTAACACACAGGAAGTTAACACTTTTACTTTGATAAGCTGCAGAGCTGGGCTGAGAGGTGGCAAATGGAGTTTAATGC
>NC_063344.1:2837694-2848936 GCF_021869965.1 Rhincodon typus
TATCTCAGATTCTCCAGCATCTGCAGTTCCTACTATCTCTGCTTCCTTTTTCTTTCTAGATAAGGTCAGAAGTCACACAACACCAAGTTATGTTTGAAATCACAAGCTTTTGGAGCACTGATCACCTGATGAAGGAACAGCGCTGGGAAAGCTTGTGATTTCAAATACAGATAGTTCTCCTATAATGCGATAGTTGCGTTCTTGCATGATCTCGCGCTACAGGAAATCGCCATTGAAAATCACGTTATAGGGAAATCTCTATACCTATACAGCAGAAAGTTCGTGTTATTCCAAACAGTGTCCAGTATTCATCAATCACGTTACAGCCACTTTGTTAACGAAACGCGTTATAGTAGAACTACCTATAAACCTGTTGGACTATAACCTGGTGTTGTGTGACTTCTGACCTTGTCCACCCCAGTCCAACACCGGCACCACCACATCATTTCATTTCTTTCTAGATGGTAGTGGCCATGGGTTTGGAAAGTGCTGTCTGTGGAGTCCCAGTGAACTTCTGTAGTGCTCTTGTCAGTGGTATACACTGCTACTTCTGAATGTCAATGGTGGAAGAACTGAATATTTGTGGATATGGTGTCAATCAAGTGTTCTAAAAAGTGTCAGGCTTCTTGAATGTTGTTGCAGTTGCACTCATCCAGGCAAGTGGGGAGTATTCCATCATGCTCCTGATTTGTGTCTTGTCAGTGGTGGACAGGCTCTGGGGAGTCAGGAAGTGAGTTACATGTTGCAGGTTTCCTGGCCTCTGACCTGATCTTGTAGCCCAGCGTTTATGTGGCTAGTTCAGTTTCTGGTCAGTGGGGTGTGTTGTTTGATAAAGTCCTGGCCTCTACCTCACATCTACATCCATCATAATGGATATCCAAAGAATTGGGTCAGAAGATGCCTACACAAACAGCATCAGAAAGAGACTACACGCCCCAACACACACATCACACTACCCTATATCAGGGACACGTCGGAACTCACCACAAGACTCCTACGACCGCTGGGCATCAGAGTGGCACACAAGCCCATGTCAACCCTACGACAACTGCTCACCCGAACTAAAGACCCACTCCCTGCCATGGACAGGACCATTGTCATCTACAAGATCCCCTGCAGAGACTGTGAGAAACTAAAGGAAGGAAACTAACAAGAGTACATGAACACCAACCGGCTACAAAAAGACATGACCAATACTCATTCATCTCAATCCACATGGACAAGGAGAACCACCACTTTGACTGGGACAACACCAAGATCCTGGGACAGGCTAGGCAGAGACAGGCACGAGAATTCCTAGAAGCATGGCATTCCACGAAGCATGCTATTAATAAACACATTGAACTCGACCCCATATACATTCCACTACGAAGGAAAACCGGAAGTGAGGCAATCCATCTCAACGGACCCCAGAGTTTAAAAACCAGGCGGGAAAACACACAGACACTTCATCGGAGGCTGCACTGAGGATGTTACCAAGCATGGTAACGAAACGTCTGCAAAACCAGAAATCAGCTCGGCGAGCCAACCAGTCTCAACAACCTCAATACCTGGCATAACACAGGCACTCGGATATCATGCTATTTATTTGAGTGTTTGGCGAGATGTCTTGTTCACTAGACGGCTGCATCCTATTCATAGAAAAACACTCTTAGATTCATAGCATAGTGGTAAAATGAAATAGCTAGTTTCACCTGTTGTTCAAGTGTTTGAAATACCTTCCCCTCCCAGGCTAACCTGAGACTGACCGAACACCACTCGGGTCCAAAAGTGATAGATGTAGGCCTTTTCATGAGGTTTTATGATATACAAGTGATGATTTAATCAGGGTATCCATTATCACATAGGATAGCTTTAGAATGCATTTTCTCAGTGTCAAGCTTGTGTAGTAAACTGGTGATTTGGGCCATATTCGTGAGATTATCAATAAGATTGATCTTGTAGCACTGGGACTGTGGGAATCCCAATGTCTATATTGACTGGTGACCTATTGAAGGCTTTCAGTAAGTGGCAGTTAAACTCCAGAATAAATTTGGTTTTTATTGAGCTGTGTAATAAAATTCTTTGTTGTTGCTGCAGATTGAAATATTGCAAATGTGACATCTGCATTGCAGAAGTATGCAAAGCTCTGATGTAAATGGTCTTTCCATCAAAGGCACACTTCCTGTGATAACTAACAAAGATGTTAGCAGGAGCTGAGCCTAAAGCGGACCCATGTGAGCACTATCTAAAAGTCTTCACACTGGATTCTAGTATGTGATAGAAGTGCAGTATTTCAGATTGATAAATGTATTTGATATAAGCTTCAATAACTATATGGTTGTACTGTGAAGGGGAAAAGCAATTTTTGTTGCTGTGAGCTGATTTTAAAATATTTTGTTGAATTTCAGATCGCAGCAACCTAACTGGGACTATCATGCTGAAGTTGAGGCCTTTAGTCATCGTCTTAATGAGAATTTCAACCTGGATCTTCTAAAAACAGCATTCGTTAATCCCTGTTACGTCACATCTGAGGAAGCACGCCGCCGGGAGCTTAGACTGGAAAGAGAGGAGATCACGTTAAATCTTAAAGACAACCAGCAGTTATTTGAGAAAGGTTTATTGTTAACAAGTACATACCTCCAAGACTGTTTCCATAGTACCTATCCAAACTTACCTGCTGATGGTGTTAAAGCACTTACTAGTCACCTCACAGGGTCACAGACTGTGTGCAACGTGGCCAGGAATTTAGCTGTGGAAGACTTGACACTAAGTGCAGAGTTTCCAGTGCCACAAGAAATTTTACGAAAGACATTCTTTGCTCTCATTGGAGCTTTGCTTGAGACCAGTGGACCTGAAAGAGCTACCTTATTTGTTAGGGTAAGATACTGGGGCAGTAATGGTGTGGGTAGTGGATTACATTGCACGTGTAAATAATAACAAGGAACTATACTGAGTACAGTGACAATTGCCTAAGGTTCAAGCACATTTACAGGTTGTGAGAGCAGAAACAACAAGTTGCATTCATACAATTTATGTAATACCTTCAACATAGAGAAATGACCTCAGATGTTTCTCACAAGCACAATCAAACAAATATTAACAATGAGGCTCGCAGAAAGATTGGTAATCTGAGATTTGGGGTAATTGGGGTTGATGGGAATTTTTTTATTGATTTGGAATGCAATATCTAAAAGGATGGTGGAAACAGTTTTAATCCTCCCTTTGAAAATGGAATTGGATGTATGTTTGTAAAAGAGAAAAATTGTAGCACCACGTGGAAGGGATTGAGACTAAATGGACAGTTTTTCAAACAGAGATAACAAGGTGTAGAGCTGGATGAACACAGCAGGCCAAGCAGCATCAGAGGAGCAGGAAGGCTGACATTTCGGTCCTAGACCCTTCTTCAGAAAAATTCTTTCAAACAGCCAGTTTAAATATAATGGTCTGAATGGCCTCCTCCTGTGCTTGATAATTCTGACACCCAAAAAAGATATTAGAAGGAGTAACAAAAACATGGTCAAAGAGATGGGGCTTAAAAGAGGAGCTTGAAATAATGAGGAAATGGATTTATGTCAGAAACTATGTAGAGTTTGTCTCTTGTTATAGAGCCAGCATGTATGAAAGATGAAAACCCCAGACGACTTCAAGACAAAATACCCACTGGCAAATTGTGTGATTGGAAGGGATGTGGAATGAAAATGTTGAGCAAAATTGCTCATGCTTTACTGAAGCATTTTTACACAAAACAAAGGAATGAGCATAGTGGATCTCAACATAATGGAAACTTGCCAAGAATTGAATACTTAACATCCCATTCTTTATCTAACTCACATTCATTGGATAAACATATGGATGATAATGAAATAGTTTAGGTTAGATGGGCTTCAGATTGGTTTCACAAGTCGGCGCAACATCAAGGGCCGAAGGGCCTGTACTGCGCTGTAATGTTCTATGTTCTATGTTCTAACATCCTTGGAAAATGTTTGTGATTTATGAGGTGAGAGGAGTCAGTGATGAGAAATGAAATGTTCTTATTCTTTTATCAACCAGCATCAAAATTGCCCTACTTCATATAGAACAAACCCAGACATAGAGTAAAACCACAATTATTTTGTCCTAACAATGTGCTTTAACCTCAAAACACTCATATCCCCTATATCTGACTACCTCATAGTTTCACTGAGATCATTTTTTTTGCAATGGCAGCCTAGTGGATTGAGATTACAGAAAAATTACCCCTCTCGTACAGTGGGACTTATAAAGATGCACTGCAGTCAAATACAAGATAAAACAGTCAAAGTACTGGAGAGCACTTAGCAACCACATCCTAGTATATTTACAAAGAGAGAAAATTAGCAGAATCTTCTCAAATATTAAAAAAAGCATTTATAAGAACTGTATGGGAATGTCAAATAATATTGCTTGAATTTTAAATTTTGCACAAGGTGAAAGAACTAAAATCACCTTGGTCAGGCACAAGTTTTGAGTAAGATGCATTTGCATTGTTCACTGTTCAGATGGAGGTCGTGACCCTGAGGAAATCAGATATAGAATCTGCTAGTCCAGTCATGAGAGGAGCTGGGCGTAGTTTGCTGGGTTCTTGAGAGCCTAGTTTCTGATTATTTCTTATGTTCAGATTCAAATATTTGTGCACATCATTGTATTTTACTTCATTATTAAAATGCAACTGGGGGTTAGTATCAAATGCTTTTGATTTCACACCAATGCTAAGATGTTGCAGTGTAAGTTCTGAGTTGGGCCTGACTTTGCCTTGGACATGGAGTACAATTTTTTTTTGCATCTTCAGAGCAAAGCTGCTTCACCCTCCCATGGCACCCGTGCATATGTAGGCTCAATTAGCCAGCTAAAAAAATTGAAATTTACCAAGTGAAGGTTTTCATTTATATGGTTGAATTGGCAGAATTCCAATATAACTCTAGGTTATGCCTGCTGTGTTTGCATCAGTGTGCTCCTGCGGTTTTGTATGATTTGACCCAAGATTAAAAGTAACTATGTGTAACAGTGGATGCTATGTTTGATTACTTGTGTTGTTAACATGGTGTTACCTGCTGTCTCTCTTTAGTGCATCTCGTGATTCAAAGGTTTTGTGAATTTGTAACAATCTATTAACAGTTCATGAAATGTTTACTCCTGCCTTCACTTCTGAGTAGAAAATTTGACTTTATGCCGTAATGTGTTTTCTAATTTATAGGACTTCTTAATTACTCAACTTATTGGTAAAGACCTGTTTGAAATGTGGCCTGTAATTAATCCCATGGGACTATTGGTCGAAGAGCTGAAGAATAGGAAGATGTTTCTTCCTGAGTCCAGACTGACGAGGCAGTCTGGAGCAAGCACTGTGCTACCTGTGTATTTTGTTGGACTGTACAGGTACGTGACAAATGTTGGTCAACATGCAGTGGAATGGCTATAGCTTAAACCCTAGGCTTAATAAATATGGAAGGAATTGCTGTAAAAATATACCATTTCATATTATGTTTCAAATGTTTCCTCTTGCTCATCATATAAATGTACTGCAGACTGTAAGATTTAGATCTCAGAAATGAAGTTTAAAAATCGTTGCCAGGAGTGGAAGAGAGAAGCTGACTGTTTGGAACAATGGAAGGCAGGGTTGATGGTGTGCTTGACTATTGAAAGCAAGCCTTGAGAGTTGCTGGATAGAAAGACAATTTAATGGCTGCAGGTCTAAAATGGTGGGGAGGGTTGCTGATTGGATGAGCAGGTGGCTGTTGTGAATTTTATATTTGAAAAGGAGCTGGCAATGGGCATGATTTGCCTATTTGCTGTGATGTGTTGGGAAGTGAGTTTGGGATTGCTTAACCACATCATGAATAGGCAGTGAAAGTATTTGTATGAGCAGCAGCATTAATGTTAAGAAATGCTCCATTTAAAGATGGCTCATGCTTAAAACACTAATTTCGTATGTGCAAGAGCTACCTGATAGAGACATGTCTTCATGAAACCATTGCAGGTCCTGTGTTAATAGTTTTGTAGTCCTGGTGTTGATGGGGTTCTGCAGGGTAATAAAGAAATAGTAATATATACCCATTAGGATGATATATTACTTAGCCTTTTATGTGATAGGCCTTTTGGAATGAGCTGGTAATGTTGATTAAAAACCAAAAGAACTGCAGATGCTGTAAATCAAAAACAAAAACAGAAGTTGCTGTAAAAGCCAGCATCCGTGGAGAGAAATCAGAGTTAACGTTTCGGATTCGGTGACCCTTCCTTTGAACTGATGGTAGCTAGGAAAATATTGGTTTATAAGCAGAAGATAGGGTCGGGGGAGGGGGTAAGGGCTAAACGATGGGTAGGGATAGAACCCAAAGAGAGAGAAGAGCAATTGGATAGACAAAGGAGTTGACAACAATCTGGCTGGGAGGGTGAATAGCTGTTAATGGGGACTATTAGTGACTAACAATAGGTAGTGTGTAATGGCAGCTATGTGATAACAAGGCCTGTTGTGTGGGTTAGGGGGCTAGGACATGGAAGAGTTTAGGCCCTAAAATTATTGAACTTGATGTTGTTTTTGGAGGGCTGCAGGGTTCCCGGAGTGGAAGATGGGGTGTTGTTCTTCCAACTTGCGCTGAGCTTTGCTGGAACACTGCAGCAAGCCTGGGACAGAGATGTTGGCCAGGGAACAGGGTGGTGTGTTAAAGTGACGGGCAACTGGAAAATCAGTCTTTTTTGCAGGCAGAAGGTAGATGTTCTGCAAAGTGGTCACCCAATCTACATTTTGTTTCCCCAGTATAGAGGAGACCACAATGTGAGCAGCAAATGCAGGAGACTAGATTATGGGAAGTGCAGGTAAAGTGCTGCTTCACCTGGAAGATCCGTTTGGGCTCTTGGATACTGGGCACAGAGGATGTAAATGGGCAGGTGTTACACCTTCGGCGGTTGCAGGGGAATGTGCTGCGGGGTGATGTTGGGAGTGAAGAAGGAGTGGACCGGGGTGTCCCGGAGGGAATGGTCCCCGCAGAAGGTGGACAAGGAAGGGGAGGGGAATATATGTCTGGTGATGGCATCTTGCTAGAGGTGACGGAAATGGGCATCTGTTGAGCCTCTGGATGTGGATGCTGGTGGAATGGTAGGTAAGGACAAGGGGAATCCTATTGCTTTTGTGGGAGGGAAGAGAGGGGTGAGGGCGGAAGTGCGGGAGATGGGTTGGAGCCGGTTGGGGAATCCTCGGTTGAGGAAGAAAGTGGACATTTCCGAGGCTGCCTTGTCGAAGTTGGCCTCATCTGAACACACGCGACGGAACTGAGGCACTGACAGAATGGAATGGAGTCTTTACAGGGAGTAGGGTACCAGGATGAATAGTCCAGGTAACTGTGGGAGTTGGTGGTTTGTAGTGGATATTAGTGGCCAGTGTATCCCCAGAAATGGAAACAGAGATGTCGAGGATGCAAAGCACAAGCTGGAAGAATATTTTCCACTTGGAGACCCCACAGCCCTCCAGATTCCATATTGAGTTCAATAATTTTAGGGCCTAAACTCTCCCATGTCCAAGCACTCTATCCCACAAACCAGGCCTTGTTATCACATAACAAGGTGTAGAGCTGGATGAACACAGCAGACCAAGCAGCATCAGAGGAGCAGGAAGGCTGACATTCCGGGCCTAGACCCTTCTTCAGAAAATCTTCTGAAGAATTTTCTGAAATTTTCTGAAGAAGGGTCTAGGCCCGGAATGTCAGCCTTCCTGCTCCTCTGATGCTGCTTGGTCTGCTGTGTTCATCCAGCTCTACACCTTGTTATCTCAGATTCTCCAGCATCTGCAGTTCCTACTATCTCTTGTCTGCCATTACACACTACCTATTGTCAGTCACTAACAGTCCCCATTAGCAGTTATTCATCCTCCTAGCCAGATCATTGTCAACTCTTTCTTTATCCAACTGCTTTTCTATCTCTTTGGGCTCTATCCCTACCTATTGTTTATTCCTTATCCCCTCCCTCCACCTACCTTCTGCATATAAACCAACATGTTCCTGGCTATCATCAGTTCTGAGCGAGGATCACCCAACCCAAAACATTAACTTTTTCTTCACAGATGCTGCCAGACCTGCTGAGCTTTTCCAGCAACTTCTGGTAATGTTGATGTTAGCTTATCATCATCTTGTAGATGGTCCATACTATCATTACACATTCACCAGTGGCAAAAATAAGTTCATTGGTGTCATTGAGAATCTGGAGATCTGTACCTGTCACTTGTCAGATACTAAAAGCTGCAGTTGTCCAGCATGGGTTGTTTCCCATACAGGGAAGTTATGAGTGGAGCTGAAAATTGAGAATCTGTGAAATATAGGTTGTTGGAGTAGATTTGTAGCTCGGGTTGTGGGTGCTGAGGTTGGTTGACTTGCCGAGCTGGTTTCTTGTTTCGCAGACGTTTCGTTCCCATGCTGGGTAACATCCTCAGTGCAGCCTTCGATGAAGCGTTGGTGTGTTCTCCCACCTGGTTTTTAAACTCTGGGATCCGTTGAGATGGATTGCCTCACTTCCGGTTTTCCTTCGTAGTGGAATGTATATGGGGTCGAGTTCAATATGTTTATTAATAGCATGCTTCGTTGAGTGCCAGGCTTCTAGGAATTCTCGTGCCTGTCTCTGCCTAGCCTGTCCCAGGATCTTGGTGTTGTCCCAGTCAAAATGGTGGTTCTCCTTGTCCATGTGGATTGAGATGAGTGAGTATTGGTTGTGACTTTTTGTAGCCAGTTGGTGTTCATGTACTCTTGTTGTTAGTTTCCTTCCTGTTTGTCCGATATAGTGTTTCTCACAGTCTCTGCAGGGGATCTTGTAGATGACATTGGTCCTGTCTATGGCAGGGAGTGGGTCTTTAGTTCGGGTGAGCAGTTGTCGTAGGGTTGACGTGGACAAGAAACCAGCTCGGCGAGCCAACCAACCTCAATCTGTGAAATGCTTAACTCCAAATATTGCAATAGAGAACATCATTTTTAAATGAAACAGCTAGAAGCCATTGATTTGTTGGTGCTGCCTTGAGCAATGCAGTGATTTCTTGTGGTATTTTGTCTGTGCATAGTTGATACATGGTACAATTGAAACGGGAGAAAGAGAAGAGTTGATGAATGGGTGTGAGAGAAGTGTCAGCAATGGAATCAAATACTTTGGATATGAGAGTGCAGCAGTTCTATTTAGTTAAAATAGAGTGGAGAAAAGTGATTAACTCCTAAAAATGCATGAATACTTAAGAGGAAAAGTCTCTTTTGGGTCATTCAGTCCAGTTGTATGTATTAAATATTTCTAGAATTGTCATTTATTTTGCATAATTAAAAGTTTTATCCAAAGTTGTCTATTGGACTTTCAACTTGCAGGCATGAGTTTTTATTTTTAAGTTTTGCTCAACATCCCTAAACTATTAGTTTTTTTTTCTTCCAATTGACTGTGTTGGATGAAAGGTTTTGAATGGTTTGTGAAATAGTTACCTCATGAACCCTGCATTGTTCATGCTGCAAGCGACAAGTAACTCATCGATTTAAGTTATACTTGGTTTTCAATCAGTAATAACATCTGTCATACATTTATAACAAAAATGAAGTAGTACTGACCTGGAAATGCTGGGATTAACAGATATTCAATGTCTTGTTTCAGTGATAAGCAACTAATAGCAGAAGGACCTGGTGAAACCGTGCTGTCAGCAGAAGAAGAGGCAGCACGAGTAGCACTGCGTAAAATTTATGGCTATACAGAAAACAGACGACCTTGGGATTATTCAAATCCCACAAAGCAACCCACGGCAGCTAAAGCACTGAGCAATTAATGTGCTGGCCTCATCCCATCTGACTTGTCATCAAGTATTAGTCCTGATTATAGGACATTAACCATTGCAAAGTGATGAATATTTGCATAGCTGTAATAAAAACATTCAAAATCAGTTTTCAGTATTTATTGCAAAAATTATTTGGGACATTGTATCCTGATGATGTGTACAGTTCTGGTTGTCATGTTATGAAAAGGATATAGATGTACTGGAGAGGATGTTTAGAAAACAACAATGATACCAGAACTATGATGTTACGCCTATCATGACAGAAGGAACCAAGTGATGTTATTTTTTTCCTCAAAAGAGATTATTGAAGTGTAACTTAATAGAGGTGTTTAAGGTTAAAAAAGATTTTAATGGTAATAGATCAGGGCTTCTCCTTGAACAGGGCAGAGAGAATTAGGGAAGTGAGAGACTAGAACTGGAGCCCATAAATATGAGTCATCAAGAAATAAAGCAGATTACAGGAAACTTATTTGCCTAAAGGGTGGTGGAAATGCAGATCTCTACCGCAGTGAGTAAAGTTTCTTTATTCATTAATGGGATGAGGACATCGCTGGCAAGGCCAGCATTTATTGCCCATCCCTAATTGCCCAGAGGGCAGTTGAGAGTCAACCACATTGCCGTGGGTCTGAAATCACATGTAGGCCAGACCAAGTAAGGATGGCAGTTTCCCTCCCTAAAGGACATTAGTGAACCAGATGGGTTTTTCCCCTGACAATCGACAATGGATTCATGGTCATCATAAGATTCTTAATTCCAGATATTTATTGAATTTACATTCCACCATCTGCTATGGAAGGATTCGAACCCGGGTCCCCAGAACATTATCTGGGTCTCTGGATTAACAGTCCAGTGATAGTACCATTAGGCCATCGCCTCCCCCAAGTAAATTGTACAAAGGCATTTGTGGAATTCAGTTTGAGGAAAAAAGTTCACTGGAAGATACGATGGCAACCCTGAACCAGTTGTTCTCAGTAAAAATGTTAAATGACAGCAAAAGGTATGCATTTGAAGGAGAAAAGAATAAGGGTTAACAAGGTGTTGAGCTGGATGAACACAGCAGACCCAGCAGCATCAGTGGAGCAGGAAGGCTGACGTTTCGGGCCTCAACCCTTCTTCAGAAATGAAGAAGGGTCTAGGCCCGAAACGTCAGCTTTCCTGCTCCTCTGATGCTGCTTGGCCTGCTGTGTTCATCCAGCTCTACACCTTGTTATCTCAAGATTCTCCAGCATCTGCAGTTTCTGCTATCTAAGAATCAAGGGTTATTCTGATAGTTAGATGGGGGGAGTGGTGGGAGGCTTGCATGGAATAAGTCCTAGCTGATCCAAATGGCCTGATTCTGTGCTATATGTGATAAAGAATTACTGGAGATCCATGTTCCAATTGGATTCTGAGGAAGGGTCACCGGACCCGAAATGTTAACTCTGTTTTTTCCTTCACAGATGCTGCCAGACCTGCTGAGCT
>NC_063344.1:2849436-2874155 GCF_021869965.1 Rhincodon typus
CATGGCATTCAAAAGGAAATTGGACAAGCACCGAAAAGGAAAAGAAATGGGGATAGGGTTAATTAAATTGCTGTTGTAGAGAATTGACAGAAGTTCAGTGGGCTGAATGACCTCCTGTGCTCTACCATGCATACCATATTTGGGTGGTAAATATTGTCTGAATTATAAAAATGAAGATTTTCGTTCTTAAACGTTTAAAAAATACTGGATGATTGGCACCAAATTACGGAACATTAATCTGATTCAGACATTTGGGAGTCCAAACCTCATCAGTTAATCTAAACTAACTCCGAAGTGTAGCACTGCAAGAGAGTGTGCTGTTGAAAATACCACCTTCTGAATAAGACAGCAAACCAAGTTTGCCCTTTTAGATGGATGTAAAAGATTAGAAGCCTCTAAGTTAAAGCAGAGGATTTCTCTCAACCACTTGATCATCGATTATCCCAACCACCAAAACAGATTATCAGCTCATCATTGTTTGAGGGGCACTGCAGTGGACAAATTGACTGCTGTATTTGTTTACAGTGCAACAGTGACTACACTCAAAAGTATTTCAGTATCCATGGGATGGGAACCTGAATTGTAGCTCTAGTGTACAGGAGGTTGAGAGTAGTGAGGTCATAAATAAGGTTTCAAGGTCGCAGGAGTATACCGGCAGGCAGGAAGGTGGTTTGAAGTGTGTCTACTTCAATGCCAGGAGCATCCGGAATAAGATGGGTGAACTTGCAGCATGGGTTGGTACCTGGGACTTCGATGTTGTGGCCATTTCGGAGACATGGATAGAGCAGGGACAGGAATGGTTGTTGCAGGTTCCAGGGTTTAGATGTTTCAGTAAGATCAGGGAAGGTGGTAAAAGAGGGGGAGGTGTGGCATTGTTAGTCAAGGACAGTATTACGGTGGCAGAAAGGACGTTTGATGACAACTCGTCTACTGAGGTAGTATGGGCTGAGGTTAGAACCAGGAAAGGAGAGGTCACCCTGTTGGGAGTTTTCTATAGGCCTCCGAAAAGTTCCAGAGATGTCGAGGAAAAGATTGCAAAGATGATTCTGGATAGGAGCGAAAGTAACAGGGTAGTTGTTATGGGGGACTTTAACTTTCCAAATATTGACTGGAAACGCTATAGTTCGAGTACTTCAGATGGGTCAGTTTTTGTCCAATGTGTGCAGGAGGGTTTCCTGACACAGTATGTAGATAGGCCAACAAGAGGCGAGGCCACATTGAATTTGGTACTGGGTAATGAACCAGGCCAGGTGTTAGATTTGGAGGTAGGAGAGCACTTTGGTGATAGTGACCACAATTCGGTTACGTTTACTTTAGCGATGGAAAGGGATTATACCGCAGGGCAAGAGTTATAGCTGGGGGAAAGGCAATTATGAAGCGATGAGGCAAGATTTAGGATGCATAGGATGGAGAAGGAAACTGCAGGGGCTGGGCACAATTGAAATGTGGAGCTTGTTCAAGGAACAGCTACTGCGTGTCCTTGAGAAGTATGTACCTGTCAGGCAGGGAGGAAGTGGTCGAGCGAGGGAACCGTGGTTTACTAAAGAAGTTGAATCTCTTGTCAAGAGGAAGAAGGAGGCTTATGTGGAGATGAGGCGTGAAGGCTCAGTTAGGGCGCTTGAGAGTTACAAGTTAGCCAGGAAGGACCTAAAGAGAGAGCTAAGAAGAGCCAGGAGGGGACATGAGAAGTCTTTAGCAGGTAGGATCAAGGAAAACCCTAAAGCTTTCTATAGGTATGTCAGGAATAAAAGAATGACTAGAGTAAGATTGGGGCCGGTCAAGGACAGTAGTGGGAAGTTGTACGTGGAGTCCGAAGAGATAGGAGAGGTGCTAAATGAATATTTTTCGTCAGTATTCACACAGGAAAAAGACAATGTAGTCGAGGAGAATACTGAGATACAGTCTATTAGACTGGACGGGATTGAGGTTCATAAGGAGGAGGTGTTAGCAATTCTGGAAGGTGTGAAAATAGATAAGTCCCCTGGGCCGGATGGGATTTATCCTAGGATTCTCTGGGAAGCTAGAGAGGAGATTGCAGAGCCTTTGGCTTTGATCTTTATGTCGTCATTGTCTTCAGGAATAGTGCCAGAAGACTGGAGACTAGCAAATGTTGTCCCCTTGTTCAAGAAGGGGAGTAGAGACAACCCTGGTAATTATAGACCAGTGAGCCTTACTTCGGTTGTGGGTAAAGTGTTGGAAAGGATTATAAGAGATAGGATTTATAATCATCTAGAAAGGAATAATTTGATTAGGGATAGTCAACACGGTTTTGTGAAGGGTAGGTTGTGCCTCACAAACCTTATTGAGTTCTTTGAGAAGGTGACCAAACAGGTGGATGAGGGTAAAGCGGTTGATGTGGTGTATTTGGATTTCAGTAAAGCGTTTGATAAGGTTCCCCATGGTAGGCTATTGCAGAAAATACGGAGGCATGGGATTGAGGGTGATTTAGCGGTTTGGATCAGAAATTGGCTAGCTGTAAGAAGACAGAGGGTGGTGGTTGATGGGAAATGTTCATCCTGGAGTTCAGTTACTAGTGGTGTACCTCAAGGATCTGTTTTGGGGCCACTGCTGTTTGTCATTTTTATAAATGACCTGGATGAGGGCGTAGAAGGATGGGTTAGTAAATTTGCGGATGACACCAAAGTTGGTGGAGTTGTGGATAGTGCGGAAGGATGTTGCAGGTTACAGAGGGACATAGATAAGCTGCAGAGCTGGGCTGAGAGGTGGCAAATGGAGTTTAATGCGGAAAAGTGTGAGGTGATTCACTTTGGAAGGAGTAACAGGAATACAGAGTACTGGGCTAATGATAAGATTCTTGGTAGTGTGGATGCGCAAAAAGATCTCAGTGTCCATGTGTATAGATCACTGAAAGTTGCCACCCGGGTTGATAGGGTTGTTAAGAAGGCGTACAGTATGTTAGGTTTTATTGGTAGAGGGATTGAGTTTCGGAGCCATGAGGTCATGTTGCAGCTGTACAAAACTCTGGTGCGGCTGCACTTGGAGTATTGCGTACAGTTCTGGTCACCGCATTATAGGAAGGATGTGGAAGCATTGGAAAGGGTGCAGAGGAGATTTACCAGCATGTTGCCTGATATGGAGGGAAGGTCTTATGAGGAAAGGCTGAGGGACTTGAGGCTGTTTTCGTTAGAGAGAAGAAGGTTAAGAGGTGACTTGATAGAGACATACAAGATGATCAGAGGATTAGATAAGGTGGACAGTGGGAGCCTTTTTCCTCGGATGGTGATGGCTAGCATGAGGGGACATAGCTTTAAATTGAGGGGTGATAGATATAGGACAGATGTCAGAGGTAGGTTCTTTACTCAGAGAGCAGTAAGGGCGTGGAATGCCTTGCCTGCAAAAATAGTAGACTCGCCAACTTTAAGGGCATTTAAATGGTCATTGGATAAACATATGGATGATAATAGAATAGTTTAGGTTAGATGGGCTTCAGATTGGTTTCACAGGTCGGTGCAACATCGAGGGCCGAAGGGCCTGTACTGCGCTGTAATGTTCTATGTTCTATGAAGAACTTTGGGCTGTCTTGAGAGCGTGACAACAGTAAATGGACAGAATTTAAAGGGAAACTTGGCAATGGTTGGGAGGCAGATAGGGCCCAAGAATTGGGATGCAAGCCTGAGGGTTACAGAGCCCATTGCTATCCAATGCCGTGGGATTTTCTCAGTGGCAGGGATGATGGAACACAGCCCCCAAGAGGGCAGTTCTGACCTTGGGTAACCAATCAAGTGCTTCTTAAGAGCCTCGTCCCATCACTGACCAGCATTTGATTTTAGGTGGTGGTCACCCAATGGGGAGACCACCATTAAAATCTGGAGCTTCTGTGTGGAATTCTGTAAGCCACAAAGGGCTACCCCACCAACCACTGCAGCCTGCTCCCAAAGCCTTTGCCAGCACCTGACCTCCTGGTTTCACTGTGGTATCCACCATACTGCTTTGGGCTGGGTACAGTCCCCACAGTGACTACACCGTGGTGGCATTTCCAGGACTGAAACGCTGTCCCCCTCTGACTGCTAGCTCATAGAGGCAGGATGTCATCCTATAAAGGAATAAAATTCCTCAACATCAAGCTGACAGTTGCCTGACTGCCACATAATTAAGTTGGAGCCCTCCAATTTTCCCTGGAGCCACTGCCACCCTGACAAAGTTCAGGAATTTCAACTTAGCATCAAGTTAGTGCAAAACCTTTGCATTGCAATCATGCCCAAGTTTGGGAACTGAGACTTATTTTATTTTCACTGTTTTGATTATTTGTTTAAAAAAAAATTAAATTTAGATGGTGTAAAATTGGTTTTAATTTTTCATCATCAAGCCATACCGCATGGAAACAGATACTTTGGTCCAATTTGTTCATGACGACCAAGATTCCCAAACTAAACCTAGTCCCACTTGCCTGCATTTGGCCCATATCCCTCTAAATTTTTCCTTTTCATGTACCAATCCAAATGTCTTTTAAATGTTGTAACTGTATATGCATATGCCACTTCCTCTGGCAGTTCATTCCACATGCGAACCACCCTCTGTGTGAAAAAGTTATCCCTCAGGTCCCTTTTAAATCTTTCTCCTCTCACCTTAAAAATATGCCACCCAGTTTTGAACCCCCACCTCAGCCTAGGAAAAAGACCTTTGCTATTGACCTTATCTATGCCCCTCATGATTTTATAAACCTCTATAAGGTCCCCCCTGAACCTCCTATGCTGCAGTAAAAAAAGTCTCAGCCTATCATCCAACTCAAACCCTCCAGTCCCAGCAACATCCTTGTAAATCTTTTCTGAACCCTCCACAATTTAATAATATCCTTTCTGTAGCAGGGCGACCAGAACTGTACAGAGTACTCCAAAAGTAGCCTCACCGACTTCCTGCACAACCTCAACATCACATCTCAACTTCAATACTCAGTGATCTGAGCAACAAAGGCAAGTGTGCTAATTGCCTTCTTCACCACCCTGACTACCTGTGATGCAACTTTCAAAGAACTATGTACCTGTACCCCTTGGTCTCTCTGTTCAACATTACCCAGGGCCCTACCATTAACTGTATAAGCCCTGCCCTTGTTTGTTTTACCAAAATGCAATACCTCACACTTAGCCAAATTAAACTCCATCTGCCACTCCTCAGCCCATTGGCCCAATTGATCAAGATCTCTTTGTAGTCTTAGTAAACTAGAACAAGGAACAATACAGCACAGGAATAGGCCCTTTGGCCCTCCAAGCCTGCACCAACACATTTTGCCCTTCCATATTAAAACTGCCTTCACTTAGAGGATCCATATCCCTCCATTCCCTTCCAATTTATGTATTCGTCCAGGTGCTTCTTGAAAACTACTATTGTGTCTGCTTCCACCTCCTCTAGCAGCACATTCCAGGCACTCACCACCCTTTGTGTGAAAAACGTGCCTCGTACTCCTCTTTTAAACTTAACCCCTCATACCTTGAACCTGTGTCCCCTAGTAATTGACCCCTCCACCCTGGGAAAAAGCCTCATACTTTCTACTAGTAAGTAAACGTTCACGTAAGTAAGGTTCACGAGAATGGTCCCAGGAATGAGAAGCTTAACATGAGGAACATTTGAAGACTCTGGGACTGTACTCATTGGAGTTTAGAAGGATGAGGGGGGATCTAATTGAAACTTACAGAATACTGAATGGCCTGGCCTGGATAGAGTGGATGTTTGGAAGATGCTTCCATTGGTAGGAGAGACCAGGACCCGAGGACACAGAGTAAAGGGAAGACCTTTTAGAATGGAGATAAGGAGAAATTTCTTCAGCCAGAGAGTGGTGAATCTATGGAATTCACTGCCACAGAAGGCTGTGGAGGCCATGTCATTGAGTACATTTAAGACTGAGATAAATAGGTTCTTGATTATCAAGGGAATCAAGGGTTACGGGGAGAAAGCGGGAGAATGGGGTTGAGGAACTTATCAGCCATGATTGAATGGCGGAGCAGATTCAATGGGCCAAATGGCCTAATTTCTGCTCCTGTGTCTTGTGGTCTTAAACTAATTAATGTAGACAATACAGTTATGCTTGAAATCTACTGCAGTAGTGAAACATAGTGCCTCTGCAGTAGGTATATGCACTATAGTGTGTATTACTGAGGGGTAAAAGCCAAAAAGGTCCGTTGTTCAGTCTCGGCAAGATTCAATTTCTTGATTTGGTAAGTCAACCAGTCGTTAGTTGCCTCGGAATAATTGGCCTAGAGAAGAGTGGAGTTGCTGATATTTGCACACAAATGTAGAGAAAAGTTACATTTTCATCATTACTTTTGAAAGAGAAGGGACAATAATTTTTTTTTTCCAAAATATAATTCAGTTCTCAATGGTAAAAATATATATATTTTTTGAACTCTTTACTTTGTAGCTACCCGTAAGGGTGTCACCAAGAGAGGCTGATAGCTTCTGCAAGGTTAGGAAAACAGGCAGTTCCACCTGAGGATGGTGCCACAGTAAAGACCAGAATCAATTTCACAAAACATGGGGAATCAGACAGACAAAGGCACTACCAATGTTGACAGATTAGTAGAGAAGCTGTGGGGGTGAAAAGATCTGCCAAAATGAGAGTCGTGTAAGATAACTAGAGTAGACAGTACAGTAGAATGAGAGCATATTATTTAGAATCTGTAGAAAGCATAGGGAGGAGCCAGTTTAAGCTTATGCACTACTCATCCCTAAGTGCACTAGGCAAAGCAGATACAGTGTATCATAGCCAAAATACAAAACTTCATCTGAGGCATAGCATACATTAAATGTGGTTATGATTGAATCCATCCAAAATGAATGTCCTTGTGAGAAAATTTTAGTCCTGTTGATGTACGTCATGGATTTACTAGCAGATTGCACCCAACAGTTGAAGGTAAGCATGATTTTATTGTGGTTGCTAAAATGAAAATGCATTTTTTTCTAAATTCGTTTTAAACTAAAGTTAAATCTGTGTAATATTATAAAAACACTGGTATTTATCTGCTGTAATCTCAGCAAATGAAGCGCTGCTGGTTTTATACAAAATGCTTTTGTCAGTTATCAGTTGCAAAATAAGCAGTTGTCCTTTGGACATTCCTAGGCCGATAATTCAAATCACATATAGATTCTATACTTTAATCAGCTTTACCTGGTTCTGTCTTTTCAGCAACAACCAATCCATTTGTAGCAGCTCCTGTTCTGCCAGCACCTGCTGCCACAAACCCATTCCAGACTAATGGGAGAACTGCAGGTATGGATATTGAACTTTAATAAGGATGTGACTGAAGCACATTTGCATTCAGTATGTGGCATGTCTATTTCTGTAAACTCAATGCAGTTTAGATACATTGAAGTCGAGCCAGAAGTACAATGAAAATAAAATTGTCAGCAACTTATAATTTCCTCATGTAAACAAACTGGCCATTGATGGTTAGAGGTGGTTAGACCACTGCTGTCCTATTCTTATTCTTCTTTATTCATTCATCAGGGCATTGCTTTTAGGCCAGCATTTATTGCCCATCCCTAATTGCCCAGAGGGCAGTTGAGGTCAACCACGTTGCTGTGGGTCTGGAGTTACATGTAATCCAGACCAGGTAATGATGGCAGTTTCTTTTCCTAAAGAACATTAGTGAACCAGATGGGTTTTTCCAACAATCAACAACGGATTCACGGTTATCACTAGATTCCTAATTCCAGATTTTTTTTTATTGAATTCATATTCTACCATCTGCTATGGTGGGATTCAAACCCAGAACATTATCTGGGTCTCTGGATGAACAGTCCAGCGATTAGTACCGTAGGCCATTTCCTCCCCACTGAAGGTAGTCAAGATAGAATTTTATTCATAAAGAATTGTCTCCAATAAAGACCCCATTTTTGATTTCATTGCCTTATTGATAAGATTATAGAAATGGTTATAATGGACACCATATTGGGTAGGTTGTCACTGATGGAATGTTGGTGCTTTAACCTAGTCTTGTTACATATCCACATCTAGACAGCAGCAATTTCTTTCAGAACCAGTAGCATGCAATATAAACAAATATTACAGAGGGTAATAAGGGGCTAGTGGATGGGGAACTGTTCATATTTTTATCCTGTTTTATGTCTGGTCTTGACCCAATTTTCAAAAGTTGAAGTACATTTTTAAATGAAACCATTATGAATGACCAAGAGGCTCTGCTACTTAAAAAGCATTTTCTTTGAACACCAATAATATACTGTTATAAGTTCTAGAATCTGGGAATATGAGCTCAAATGTCTGTGAACTTGAAGCGCAATGTTCCATTAAGGAGTCTTAAGTTCAGGATTGGGCATAGAAGTGAGCATTACCTACAGGGTTAAAGGTCCTGGTGTCATATTTAAACCGCACCTGGACAGGATTTCCTTCAGTGTATCACCCAAACTGTGAGTGGACACAGGCAGCTAAATATTCTGGCAAGCCTGCCTTACCTGGTCAGTCTGTTGTCCTTCCAGTTTCTAGGGACTACTGACTTCTCTGCAGTTGCTTGTTCAGCTCAGACCTGAGCATTCCTGCGCAGTGACCTCAAAGAATTAGAAGCATTCCAGTTTTGCTGGTAGCCTCATGCTCTTTTCCCTGGCCTTAGACAGGCACCAAATTCTTTCTTCCACTTTGCTTCCACAGCTCTTTCACAGGGTTTGCTCCACATTTCTTCATCCAAATCCAAGTAAGGCAAATCTTCCAGGCTATTTTTCCCTCAAGTCTGACTCCAAACTGAACATGAACTTCCAGCTGTGTTCCATGCTGTAAACAAAAGTTTGTAATTTCCCTGCTGAAGATGCTAAAAGGTACTCTTTTAGTCCCATGATTCAATGAGCTGTAAATGTCTCTGTTCCCAAATTGAACTGCTGACTGCCCTGGTTCTGAGAGAGAAAGCACAAGTAAATAAATCTCCCTAACCTCACAGCCCATTTGAATTAGCACACTTAAATTACAGAATCAAATAGATATTCACGTAATTTTTTGTAAGTAATTGAATCTAAACGGATGGAGTAATACACCCAGGGATGGTATTGAGGATTAATGATGTTAAAAAATAAAAGTAGATTTGTGGGAATGGGTGTATGGAAGCTTCCTTGAAGCCAACAGATGCAGTTGTTTCCTATGTTTCTATGCACTGAGCAGAAAATGAGCAGGAGCTAAAGCTGAAAGAATAAATTATTTCTCAAAGATACTCTGCTTTGGAATCTAAGAATGATATAAGATCTGAAACAGTCTGGATATTGGTTATCAAAAAGGCCAACAAAATACCACTGCTGTCAAGATCAACAGATTTGAAGCTGGGTAGAGAAATAATGCAGGTGTGCCGAAACACCATGTACTAAACCTTATGGTGATAATTAAGGAAGAATTAGGTTTTGAAGGTGTAAGTGAGTGATACTTAGGATGATCTTTCCAGGCATATATTTCCATCTAATAGGAGACTTCCATGTCCCAATTTTGACAATCAAGCTAGAAGCAACTAAAATAGTGTAAAAGTACAAAAGGGCTGAAAGTACAAACTATCTTCATTGAGGTAATGATTTCCAAATTCCCAATAAAACATGATGTGAAGCACAAGAGTAGATGCTGTATTGTTTTTCGTGTTTAGCAGTCCACTTGGACTGATTAATTTGACGTGACTCAATAGCTGATTAGATTTTCCATTGTCTGAAAACTAGATCCAAAACTAGAGCAAACATTTGAATATAAGAGGAGAACTCTAGAGGTTATTAAGGAAGAATAATGTGTTGATTATTTCATTTTCTTCGTAACTGAAATGAAAAGTATGAATTCTGAAATAAATTTTGGCACTAAGTTTGAGATCACCCTATAGCTATTTCTGGTGCATTTTTCCATCCCTTTGCAAATCAGTTATTGTAAAGATTCAGCCTACCCTGGCAATAAATTTGAATCTTTCCTGAAGTTCTTTCCTACATTCTGTTAAGCTCTCTCATGTACTCATTTTAACTTCATACGTGCTTGATTCCATTACCACAAATATGAGGATTATCTAACTCTCTATCCTGGCCTCCTTTCTGGCTAACTTTAGAACTCATCACACACTACTGTCCTCCCTTTCAGATCACCACTGTTAGCACCCTTCTCAAACAGCCCACCTTTCAGATCTCCTTTTTGCAATTTACTTGCTTCATCTCCTACCCTTATCAAAGTTCTTCAACATATTATAACTTTCCAAATTGCTTCTGTGTTTTCTTCACATCAGTCAAACAGCCCTTCCTTATTAAAGTCTGACTGTAGTGCACTATTCCTCCTTGTCCTTCACAACCTCTATCTAGCCATTCACATGGTCAAACACACCATTTGCAAAAGCTTCACATCTGTTGTTCACCTCAGTGGGACACACTTCAGTAATGACTTTGTAACCTGACCTTACACCATTGCCTCTGGAGTCCCCAGTGGTGTATCCTTTGACCCCTCTTCTTACCTACATGCTGTCCCCCGCCAACATCATTTGAAAACATGAATCTGACAACACCCAGCTCCTTACTTGTCCACCATGTCTCTTAATCCCTCCGCTTTTCCTGGTGTCAGAATTCTTACCTGGCATCCAGATCTGAGGGAGCTGTCATTTCCTGCACTTAAAACTTAGGAAGGTGCTAAATCCATCATCATCTGTTCAAACTCTGCAGATCTGTATAGTTGCCATCATTCTACTTTCTTTTGTGGTCATTTTCTCTGGTAACATCATATTATTTATAACCTGAGCTATAGACATCACAGTTTTTATCACAAAAGTCTGCTTCATCTCTGTAGCATCGCACCCCACACCCCCGTCTTCCCGTGCCTTAGCTACCTGCTGCTGTAACCTTTGCCTATGTTTTCATCACCTTGTAACTTGATAATTCAAATACACTCCTGGCCTGTTGATGTTTTGGGAATTCTATAAACATTGGATCTGTCAACGACACTTGAAGGATGGCAAGAAAGAATAGACATTGACACTGAAGAATGGTCACTGAACCCAAGACGTTAACTCTTGATTTCCCTCCACAGACGCTGCCTGACCTGCTAAGTTTTTCCAGCATTTTCTGTTTTTGTTTCAGACATTGACATTAATTTGAAACACAAATATCAATCGAAATCTAGTAAACACAGCAGTGTAAAGGAGTTAACAACTTGAATAGAGAAGCAATATGTCGTTCTTTAATGTCATGGTGGATCCCTGTTTGAAGAGGTTATTTAAACTTGGGTAATATGTATTTGCATTTTCAAAAAAAAAAATTGATATTAAGTATCATGTGCGGATTTTCCATACTTTAGAAATTTGGAAGCTAATTAAGTTAATTGCACATGTAAGCAGATTGAAAACTCTTTCAAGATAGGAAATAAATGGGGTGGGCTCATTTTTAGACCAGTTAGACTTCTTTTTAATTTGCATTTTTTTTAATGGAGTATGGGCATCGCTAGCCATCAACCATATTACTGTGGGTCTGGAATCATGTGTAGGCCGACAGAAGTAAGGGCAGCAGAATTCCTTTCCTAAAGGACATTAGTGAGCCAGATGGATTTTTAATGACAGTCAGTCATGCTGTGGGGTACAGTTCCTCAGCTGCTAACACTGCTGCTGCCTGACTCATGTCATAAAGAAAGTGTTTGCTCGTAGGCCACTTGGCAATGCAGAGTTTAAAGCTCAGCCTAATCCTGACTGTTCAACGTCTTTAATAAGAACTATACTTGCCAATGTGGATTGGGAATGTTGACTGGTTTTTCACTTCCCTAGTCTGTGTGAATCAGGCAGCAACTGTGCAGAGAACAGCCAAGTTGTTTCAGGTGTGGGCCCATATATCAGAATCACAAGTTGGAGTGGCTTTACTATTTTTGTCTCTCTCTATTTCTGAAATTGTAAGCTAAAAGCTTGTAAGATCTTCTGGTTAACATTGATAGTCAAACAATTAATTATCAGTTACTCACCATGAAAGCATCTTGATACATGAGATTGTGTTTTATCATTTCACAACACCATATACTCCTAAGACAAACATTTTCATTGTGCTACCTGATTTTAAATACCCTTAAATCTTTTCTTCAAGAACTTCTATAAAGATTTATTTTTCTAAACGTAGTGTAAATATACACTGCTGACAGCTACTACAAGCTTAAGACACTTAGTTCAGGAGTTCTATTTTTATGGTGTCTTTAATCACCACAACTTGTTCTAAATTATAAGAAGGAGTTCTTGTGGTTCAAATTCCATATGTTTGATGGGGTTAAGTGGGTTGTCTTCTTCAGAGTTGGACTCCAGTTTTTTTGGTAAGTTGATTTTAAAGGCCCTGTTAGTGATTAAAACTGAATTTCTATGACACTCCTATTTTTCTGTGGTAACCTATTGATTTAACTTTCTCCATGTTAATCGGTCATTCTCAGGATGTCCGTGCTACAGGCAAGACAGGCATTTGTTACCGATCACAAAGTAAAGGGTGCTGGGCTGCCTCTTTGTTGTAATGACTTAATATATTTCAGTATGTCATTAAGTATTAGTAGTCCAAATGTTAGACTAGAGACTCATTCATGCCAGTCTAAGTAAGGTCAGCAGCTTTCTTCCGAAATGGCATGAGGTAACCACATGGGTTTCTTCTACTGATACCAACTTATAAATTGATTTCAATTTCACACATTACTAAGGAGTGAAATTTGAAGGTGTGTGCTCTATTCTTGATTACCTACTCAGTAATATTCTCACTACTCATATTTCAAGGGACTCTCAATAATGTATTATGTTAATCTTATGAAACTGTTCAGAACTGTTTTTCAGTGAGGGTAACGCAGCAGCTGGTATCTACATGGATTTTAGTGAGGCTTTTGCCAAAGTCCCTCATGGTAGGCTCATCCAGAAGATTCAGATGCATGGGATCCACGGTGACTTGGTCACTTGGATTTAGAATTGGCTTGCCCATAGAAGGCAGAGGGTAGTCGTGGAAGAGTGCTTTTCTGGCGGGCAATCAGTGATGTTCCGCAGGGATCCGTACTGGGACCTCTGCTGTTTGTGATATATATATAAATGACTTGGATGAAAATGTAGATGGGATAGTAAGTTTGCTGTAACACAAAGACCAGGGCAGTTGTGGATGGTGTAGAAGGTTGTCAAAGGATACAGCAGGATATCGATCAGTTCCAGATAGGGGCGGAGAAATGGCAGGTGGAGTTTAGTCCGGGCAAGTGTGATGTGCTGCAGTTTGGGAGATCAAATATTCAGGAAAAGTATACAGTTCGTAGCAATGCCCTGAACAGCATTGATGTACAGAGGGATCTTGAGGTTCAAGACCATAGTTCGAAGAAAGTAGCCACACAAGTAGATAAGATTAAAGAAGGCATATGGCATGCTTGCCTTTATTGATCAGGGAATTGAGTACAAGAGTCAGGATGGCATGTCGCAGCTTTCTAAGACTTGGTTTAGGCCACACTTAGAGTATTGAGGAAAGGCTGAGGGACTTGAGGCTGTTTTCGTTAGAGAGAAGAAGGTTAAGAGGTGACTTAATAGAGACATACAAGATGATCAGAGGATTAGATAGGGTGGACAGTGGAAGCCTTTTTCCTCGGATGGTGGTGGCTAGCACGAGGGGACATAGCTTTAAATTGAGGGGTGATAGATATAGGACAGATGTCAGAGGTAGGTTCTTTACTCAGAGTAGTAAGGGCGTGGAATGCCCTGCCTGCAAAAGTAGTAGACTCGCCAACTTTAAGGGCATTTAAATGGTCATTGGATAAACATATGGATGATAATGGAATAGTTTAGGTTAGATGGGCTTCAGATTGGTTTCACAGGTCGGCGCAACATCGAGGGCCAAAGGGCCTGTACTGCACTGTAATGTTCTATGTTCTATTGCGTCCAGTTCTGGTCGCCACATTAAGGAAGGATGTGGAGGCTTTGGAGAGGGTGCAGAAGAGGTTTACCAGGATACTGCCTGGATTAGAGGGTATGAGCTATCAGGAGAGGCTAGAAAAACTCAGGCTGTTGTCTCTGGAGTGGTGGAGCCTGAGGGGAGACTTTTTGGAAGTCTACAAAATTATGAGATGCGTCGATAGGTTGACGGACAGAATCTTATTCCCACAGTTGAAATGTCTAACAGTAGGAAGCATCCAATTAAGGAGAGAGGGGGAATATTCAAAGGCAATGTGAGGGGCAAGTTTTTTTACACAGAGTGGTAGGAGTCTGGAACACACTGCCAGGGGGTGGTGGTGGAGGCAGATACGATAGGAATGTTTATGGAACTTTTATGTAAGCGCATGAATATGCGAGGAATGGAGGGATATGGCAGGCAGAAGGGATTAGCATAAGTTGGCATCATGTTCAGCACAACATTCTGGGCTGAAGGGCCCATTCCTGTGCTGTAATGTTCTGTGTTCTAATATCACATGTATTTTATTTGATGGCTTGTATGCTGCTAATAGCTGTACTGAACATTTTCCAGATCAAAAACAGAAGTTGCTAGAAAAGCTCAGAGGTTTGGCAGCATCTATGAAGAAAAATCAGACTTAATGTTTCAGGTCTGGTGACCCTTCCTCAGAATCCTCAGACCCAAAACGTTAACTCTGATTTTTCTTCACAGATGCTGCCAGACCTGCTGAGCCTTTCCAGCAACTTCTGTTTTTGTTTCTGATTTACAGCATCCTCAGTTTCTTCGGCTTTTATTGAACATTTTCCATTTTGATGTGCATTGAGTATAGCTCTTTCAAAAATTGTACATGTATATAGCTTAACATACCGTGTTGCATATGTGCTATGGTTAAAGCAAAATCAACATCCAGTGTTGTGATTACTGTCCACTTAAGTAAGTCAAAACTATCCCCCTGTACAGGCTTCTATAGGTTGGGAATGAATCTTTTGAGCTTTCCGTTAACTTGATTTTTTTTTCCTTTCTCTGTGAAATAGTAAGCTTTGGAACAGCGTCAATGAGCATGCCAACATTGTTTGCCAATCCAGCAGGATATACTCTTCCCACCAGCTTCAGTGGTGGCTTCCAGCAACCGGTCTTATCTGGCCCTGTGACCTTTCCTCAACATTCAGCATTTCCACAGCAACCAGTTGGTAATATCAATAGAATTTCTGTCTTTGCATTGCGTTTCCAATTATAAACTCTCCTTTTCTTAAATGTTTTGCTTTTTATTTCTTAAGGTGGAGGTTTTGGTTCATTCGAACAACCTAAACCAATGGTCATGCCATATGGTCAACCAATGGCAGCATCTACGATGTCTAGTAATCCCTTTCTGGTAACGTATATGTTTAGTTTTTTAAAAATATTTTTTAGTCACGGACCCATTCCAGAACTTTCTCTAACAGTGCTTTCCATTTTCTAATATTTCCTACAAAATGTACTTACACGGACATTTACTGCAACAATTCCAGGAGGTAGCTCACCACCATCTTCTGAACAGCAGCTGGGGTGAACAGTAAATGCTGGGCTAACCAGTCTCTGCACTTTTTCTTTTAAAGAAAAAAAAGGAAAAATATCATTTGTCTACATTTTTGCTCATGCGTAAAAAGGAAGATGCAATTTAATATAAAATGTTGCATGTTAGCTGTTTTGGTCTAAAAATCTGAGTTCCAATGACATTTGTGAAGTTTTTAAAGGAACCTTGGATCATTTGTCCCAGTTCTACAGGCTTTGTTGTTTATACACTGATCTGTTGTTAACTAGACATTTTCTAGAGATTGAATTATTGAAAAGCAATCTTTAAATATTGTAATAATTATCTAATATTTGTGGTGATGACAGCAAAGCTGAAGCTGTTAGTGGGAAGAATGTGAGTTTAGGTGGATCTTTTTGAGACATTATAGAACATAGAACTGTACAGCACAGTACAGGCCCTTTGGCCCACGATGTTGTGCTGAACTTTTACCCTAAACCTAAGGTCTATCTAACCTCCACCCCTACCTTATACTATCATTCAAATGCCTATCCAATAGCAGCTTAAATGACCCTAACGAGGCCGACTCCACTACCCTCTCCAGCATTGCATTCCACGCCCCTACTACTCTCTGAGTAAAGAACCTACCTCTGACGTCTCCCCTATATCTACCTCCACTCACTTTAAAACCATGCCCCCTCATAATAGCTACCTCCACCCTAGGAAAAGTCTCTGGCTGTCCACTCTATCTATACCTCTGATCATTTTGTATGCCTCTATCAAGTCACCTCTCATCCTTCGTCATTCTAAAGAGAAAAGCCCTAGCTCTCTCAACCTTTCCGGTGAATGTTAAATGAGAAATAATATTGCCAATTACTGATGTGTAGCATTTGTTTTAGAAAATATTTACCAAAACAGAATAAATTGTTCATAAGTGTGTACATGGCTTATGAGTAACCTTAATAGGCACTTCTTAGAAAATGTCCTGATTTACTGTTAATATTGCAGTTTATTCTTGACTTTTCTCATATTATAGTTAAAAAGAAAACAAATAATGTTTGTCTTTCATTTCTTGTTATCCCTCCCACAGGCTGGAGCTCCAATGGGGCAGTTTCCAACAGGAAGCTCTTCAACCAACCCATTCTTATAGCCTATTCAGTTGCTGTCAGGAGAGTTATGTTGATGCGTGACGTCTCCAGATCTCTTGCACAGTTGTGTTGTTCACCAATCTTAGCTTTAATCACGAGTCTCTTAAAGCCTGTATTTTGTATAACGGGGTAATATATGCAGAAAGGAAGGATTTTCTGTATGTCCTTTATTTAACCATTATTTGGCAAGAAGGTTCAAGATGTAGCCATATCATGTATATTGAAATGGGCTAATATTAAGTTATTGCACTTCTTTCATTGCTCTGCAGTACTGTACATATTTTTTCTTAGAAATTTAGCTAGTTGTGCAGATCAGTATTTGTAATTTAACACATTTATGTTAATGTGAAATGTTACTGAGCAGAAAGAGTCATAATAAAGTTGCTGTATCTATAAGGATGAAATTGCTGTAACATTGGCCTTTTAAGTTTGAGTTTTAAATAAACTAGATTATTCATTTGTGACTGAAAAGGAGATTTTCTTTCTCAGAGGAAAATTCTCTTATTTATATTCTGAGTATGTAGAAAACTGCATCTCTGCCTAATAAAGAAAATCATGTTTTGCTACAAAGTTTGCAATTGACAAAATAAATACAATATTAGTAAAAATCTCCATGAAGATTCTAATTACTGTATTTTTGTGCTTGTTGTGTTCTTATTACATACAGAATTGAGTCCAGAAAATGTTTAATATATAACTGACTACTCAAATAAAAGCAAAATACTGCAGATGCTGGAAATCTGATAAAAAAACAGAATGCTGCCAGCATTGGGAGACACAAACAGAGTTAACATGTTGAGTCAGGTATGACTGTTCTTTGGAACACAGAGTTCATTGATTGCTCTTTATTAATTCCATGGTAAACATTATGGTCTGTGTCACAATAGCTACTTATAAAACATCCCATACTGTAATTTTTTCACTTATTTATTCTTATGACTTTGAGTTCATTCCCCATTTACTGATTAACCAACTTCTGTAAAACTTTAATTGTTCAACCTCTCCAAACAATTCAACCTTGCCCTATTAGTCAGCACCATCATCATTTGGATTTAAACAACAGCACCAGGTTCCAGAGGGATTGAGGGGAAGGTAGATGTTAGGGCCACTAAGTCTGAAAGGAAGACCAGGCAGAGACAGGTAAATGAGCACAATGGTACTAATGGGTACTGGAGTGTGTTTATTTCAATGCAAGGTGTATTATGGGTAAGGCATGTGAGATTAGAGCCTGGATCAGTACATCAGACTATGATGTTATGGCCATCACAGAAACTTGGTTGAGAGAGGGACAGGCCTGGTGGCTCAACGTTCCAGGGTTTTGCTGTTTTAGATGAGATAGAGAGGAAAGTAAAAGAGTTGGAAGAGTTGCATTACTATTCAGGGAGACTGTTACATCTGCACATGGAGAGTACATATTGGAGGGCTTATCCACTGAGGCAATATGAGTAGAGCTCAAAAATAAGAACTCTGATAGAATTATACTATAGACTGCCAACAGCCACTGAAACATTGAGGAACAAATATGTAGGCAGATTATGGAAAGATGCAGTAACAATAGGGGTTGTCAAGTAAGTGACTGTAACTTCCCCAGTATTGACTGGGATTCCCTTAGAACAAGAACAATTTGTTAGATGCATCCAAAAGGGCTTCTTGAAAGAGTATGTAGCTGGTCCAACCAGGTGAGGGGCCATACTGGACGTTGTGTTGGCTAATGAGCCTGGCCAGGTGACTGACCTTTCAGTGGGACAGCATTTTGGAAACCGTGATCACAACTCAAGTTTTAAGATAGCTATGAATAAAGATGTCAGAACCTTGTGGGAAGGTACTAAATTAGGGGAATGCAAACTACAACAGTATTAGGCAGGAGCTAGTGAGAGTTATTGGGAGCAGCTGTTATCGGGCAAAACCATATTTGACATGGGACAAAAACAGAAATTGTTCGAAAAGCTCAGCAGGTCTGGCAGCATCTGTGAAGAGAAATCAGAGTTAACATTTCTGGTCTGGTCAGTTCTGAGGAAACGTCACCGGACTCAAAACTTTAACTCTGATTTCTCTTCACAGATGCTGCCAGACCTGCTGAATTTTTCCAGCAACATGGAAGGAGGTCACTTAGACCATTGTCTGTGATCCCAACACGTACCAGGCAGTCTAGTCCCACTTCCCTGTTTTTGGTCCCATAGCTTTGTGGATTATGGCACTTCAAGTGCATTTTAAAGTTCTTAAATGCCAAAACTCCCTACCACCATTTCAGGAAGTGAATTCTGGATTTTCACCATCATCTCAGTGAAAGAATTTCCCTTTGAATTTCTTCAAAGTCACCTTTTTGTTAACCGGGGGCTGTAGATTTAGGATATGAATCAATCAAGAGGAGGCAATGGCCTAGTGGTATTATTGCTAGACTATTAATCCAGAAACTCCGCTAATGTTCTCAGGACCTGGGTTCAAACCTTGCTATGATAGATGGTGGAATCTGAATTCAATAAGGAAACTCAATAAAAATTAAGAGTCTAATAATGACCATGAAACCATTGTCAGGAAAAGCCCATCTGGATTCACTAATATCCTTCAGGGAAAGAAATCTGTCATCCTTACCTAGTCTGGCCCGTGTGTGACACAAAAATGTGGTTAACCCTTAATTGCTCTCTGGGGCATTAGGAATGGGCATTAAATATTGGCCTGGCCGTGAATGAGTTTTTAAAAAATCAGTAATAGGAATAAAGCCTTCCTGGCTGCTCTAATCAAAGCTTCATCTTTTCGAGCCTTGTGGCAAATGAGACAGAGAATGCCCTTGACCGTGTCTCCCGCATTTCTCGCAACTCATCCCTCACACACCTTCCCTGCAATCACAACCAAAACAATCGCTCTCGTCCTCACATACCACCCCACCAACCTCTGGATCCAACGCATCATCCTCCAACACTTCCGCCATCTGCAATCCGACCCCACCACCAAAGACATTTTTCCCTCCCCACCCTTATCTGCTTTCCGGAGGGACCACTCTCTCTGCGATTCCCTTGTCCGCTCTACACTTCCCCCCCAGCCCCACCACACCCGGTACTTTTCCCTGCAACCGCAGGAAGTGCTACCCCTCCCCCCCCCCCTCACTCCCATCCCAGGCCCCAAGAAGACCTTCCACATCAAGCAGATGTTCACCTGCACATCTGCCAATGTGGTATACTGTATCTGCTGTTCCCGTTGTGGCCTCCTCTACATCGGGGAAACCAAGCAGAGGCTTGGGGACCGCATTGTGGAACACCTACGCTCGGTTCGCAACAAACAACTGCACCTCCCAGTCGCGAGCCATTTCAACTCCCCCTCCCACTCCTTGGACGACATGTCCATCCTGGGCCTCCTGCAGTGCCACAATGATGCCGCCCAAAGGTTGCAGGAACAGCACCTCATATTTCACTTGGGACCCCTGCAGCCCAATGGTATCAATGTGGACTTCACAAGCTTCAAAACCTCCCCCCCCCCCCCCTACCGCATCCCAAAACCAGCCCAGCTTGCCCCCGCCCCCCTAACCTGTCCTTCCTCCCACCTATCCCCTCTTCCCACCTCAAGCCCCACCCCCATCTCCTACCTACTAGCCTCATCCCGCCCCCTTGACCTGTCCGTCCTCCCTGGACTGACTATCCCCTCCCTAACTCCCCAACTCCCCACCTACACTCGCCTTTACTGGCTCTATCCCCGCCTCTTTGACCTGCAGTGTTCATCCAGCTCTACACCTTGTTATCTCGGATTCTCCAGCATCTGCAGTTCCTACTATCAGAGAAAGCACATGTTTACATTTGTTTCCATGATTAAATTTTCCTGGAACAGATCACTAACCTGGCACTAGAGGGTATAGCTTGAAGGATATCACCCTGCATCAAGCTTGAATTGACTAGAAGGCATTTTGCTCTTGTTGCCTGCTACAGCTATATCGCACAGATATCTGTACTGAGTTATTGACTGCATTATTCCTAACCTCTGACCTTCTCTTGAAAACACAGTATTTATATGGCTGGCCCATGTATCAGTTTCTGATCAATGGTAACTCCCCAGGGATGTTGACAGTGGGGAATTCAGAAGCAGTTACACCTTTGAATGCCAAGGGCTAATGGTTAGATTCGGTCTTTGAGATTGACACTGTCTACCCCTTGTATGACACCAATATTACTTGCCACTTGTCAGCCTAAACCTGAATATTGCTCAGTCTTGCTATATTTGAGCATGGGCAAATATTCGAGCATGAGTATCCGAGGTGTTTAGAATGGTGGTCAATGTTTAGTAATCATCAGTGAACGTCTCCACTTCCGACCTTATGATGGAGGGAAGATCATTGATGAAACAGCTGAAGATGGTTGGGCCTAGGATACGCTCCTGAGGAACTCCTGCAGAGATGTCCTGGAGCTGAGATAACTGACCCACAACAACCTATGTTTCCTTTGTGCCAGGCATGACTGTTTGCAGCAGAGAGTTTGTCCCAATTCATATTGACTCCAGTTTTGCTAGGGCACCTTAATGCCATAGTCAGACATTGCCTTGATGTCAAGGGCTGTTACTCTCACCTCATCTTTGGAGTTCACCTTCTTTATCCATTAGTATTGGATTAATGTAGTCATGAGGTCAGGAGCAGAGGGAATGGGCAGGGGAGGGGGAGGCAGGGGCAGCTTATTTCAGCAGATTTCCTTGCTCAATTTTGTCTGATGCCATGAGACTTCATGGGGTCCAGTGTCAATGTTGAGGATTCGCAGGGTAACTCCCTCCTGACTGTATACCACTGTGCTGCCACCTCGGCTGGGTTATTCTGCCAGTGGGACAGGACATACCCAGGGATAGTGATGTCTAGAACATGATCTGGAAGGTATAGTTATGTCTTAATCTTTTCCCTGTACTGCAGCACATCATTTAAAGAGGATTGGTTAAAAAGAAAAGCAAATGTTGGAAGATTTACTACTTTATATATAATAATCACAACTCTGTAATTTCTCTCTCATTTCTGGATAGAGAGGAATTTGCATTGATGGTCTGTGCCCGTCCATTTGTTATAAACGTGTAGATTCCTCTGATAAGGAAAGGTCCTGCTATTGCTGCAAAGTAACTTCCACAAATGTGAACCTGTAAAGGAAAACCAACCATTTAGTTTATTTCTGGTCATTCTGGATATTTCCAACTTTGGTTCAGTAGAAAAGTTACAGCCACCTTCCAAAAAGTCAGTTTCCAAACCCCTAAGACAGCCTTCACTGTTCACTTATTTTGTATAATATTTACAACCTGGCTAATATTAGATAATATAAGCATTGACATTATCCCTGCTCCATTTAACTGAAGGTGTGGGTGTCAATGTGTTGCTGTATCAGTCTCAGTAAATACCATATGGTGTCTTATTTGCTTAGTCTGTAGGTGGCTCTCTCCTGAAGAGTTGAGCAGAATCTGAATAACGTCCTGTCTCTTAACCCGGTATTAGTGTTGTATTGTACAACAGGCTCGATCTGATATTGCCTCATTCCAGGCTTGTGATGATGCCCAATGATTCAAGACAATCTTTTCTACAAAACTTCAGCCTGCGTACTTGCGTTTTCTTTTAATCTTTCTGAATAATGATTTTTTTTACAAAGTTCTTTTTGAATGTGCAATTACTGAATATGCTAAAGTTTTAAAATGGTTTGATGCAAGCAATGAAAAATAAGTAACTGTAATGAAATGAAGCAATGTTTCTGACCAGGCACAAATAGGAAGCAAATGCTCAAGTACATAGAAATGTATATTGAATGCACCTGATTAATAATATCCAAATCAACCACAACCATGGTCAGGATGGTTTGAAGTGCCACAGCAGAGTTGATGCCAAACACTGGTGCATGATGTCCCATCTTCAAGTTAGCCACTATCTGAAACTCAGATTTAGAAACATTTTATTTAGGGGTGACACAGTGGCTCAGTGGTTAGCACTGCTGCCCCACAGCGCCAGGGACCTGGGTCCAATTCCACCCTTGGGCAACTGTCTGTGTGGAGAAGCACAATCTCTCTGTGTCTGCATGGGTTTCCTCCGGGTGCTCTGGCTTCCTCCCACAGTCCAAAGATGTGCAGGCTATGGTGGATTGGCCTTGCTAAATTCCCCGCAGTGTCCAGGGATGTGTAGATTAGGTGAGTTATAGGGGGATGGGTCTGGGTGGGATGCTCCGAGGGTCGGTGTGGACTTGTTGGGCTGAAGGGCCTGTTTCCACATTGTAGGGATTCTATGATCTAAACATATTCTTCCATGTAATGTTAAATCTGCATATTGCAATCATTGAAGCTAATGCCATACATTGGATGGTATAAATAAGTGCTTGTTTGTGACATATTTCCAATTCCATTGCTGAACTAATTAGCAGAATGTAATGCTGTATATTGAGAGAGATTTACAAGTGGGGATTTGAACATTGTATGTTCCCAGGGGTGGCAAAACAGCTTCAAATGAAGAAATCTGCTTTCTTTCTTTCGGTTCAGGAGCTGTGTTCTAGGAGCAGGAATCTACCATTCAGCACTTCCAACCAGCTTTGCCATTCAATAAGATCGCTGCAAATCTGCTTATAGTTTCAAGTCTACTTTCCTGCCTGCTTCTTCCCACTGCTCTATAACTATTGACTTCCAGGTCAATCAAAAACTAACACCAGTAAGGAGCACAGGATCAGCATGAGGGAGATGGAGGCCCAGTGAGTATATCCTGGCAGTACAGCAAAGGAACAAGCCCTTCAGCCCACTATGTCTGTGCTGACAATGGTGCCATTCTAAAACTAATGGTTTATATCCCTCTATTCACTGCCTGTTCATGTGTCTTTTAGATGCTCTGGTAAGACTTTTCCAAGTTTCAATGTTAATCAGATTCAGATCTTGGATTAATAGCCTTTAATTAAATTAAAATAGCCTAATTAAAAAGGTGGCTGCCTAACAGTTAGCTATTCAAACACCCGAAATTCCCTGTCTGACTAAGGTGTTGATTACTGTAGCAGGAGGCAGAACTAAAATGTGCATCGATGCTTGATGTCAGAAAGACATTTGGGTCACTGGACACGAAATGTTAACTCGGATTTTCCTTCACAGATGCTACCAGAACTGCTGAGCCTTTCCAGCAACTTCTGTTTTTGATTGCATCCTTCAGATTAGGTCATTCAAATTTGACCTCAGATCAGGGACAGGAGTGTGTGAATTCAGGTGTGGCAGGCACAAGGACCCAGGGGATAGTATTTGAGGAACCTTAACCCCTGGAATGTGTCCAACAGTTATGAGGTTCTTGTAAGCTGTGTTGCAAAAGAGACTGCAGGAAGAGTGAGTGAACTACTACTGACGTTCGGTGCAGGGAGCTATTCAGGTGAGAGATCCAAACAGGAATGTAGCTGTAGTCAAGGACAGTATAATTAGGAATCCAGTTGATGTCGGCATGTTTGTATTAACAACATTGACAGAACTAGAGAGGAGGTTTCCTGGCCGACATCTTTGTCTCAGGCTTGCTGTAGTGCTCCAGCGAAGCTCAGCACAAGCTGGAAGAACAACACCTCATTTTCCACTTGGGAATTCTAAGCCTTCTGGACTTAATATCGAATTCAACAATTTTCGGGCTTGAGTTACCTTCTTCCATGTCCTTACCCCAAGCCCTACACATCAGGCCTTGTTATTATATGGTCTGCTATTACGCATAACCCATTAGTCCCCATCAGCAGGCATTCATTCTCTCAGGCTGATCAATATCCACCCCTTTGTCTGTCCAACTGCTCTTCTCTCTCTTTGGGCTCTATCTCTACCCATCGTTTGCTCCTTACCCCCTTCCCCACCCTGTCTTCTGGATATAATTCAGTATTTTCCTAGCTACCATCAGTTCTGAGGAAGGGTCACCGGATCTGAAACGTTAACCCTGATTTCTCTCCACAGATGCTGCCAGACCTGCTGAGTTTTTCCAGCAACTTCTGTTTTCGTATCTTAAAAAGTTCCACCTTGTTAAACAGTTAATTTCTTTTTTCCAATGTACTATTTCAATAAAATTGTATCATTGATTGGTTTCTGTAACTATATTTTACAACATCCTTTGAGAGATATCACTGCTAATGAGCGTGCCCTTTGGTGTCAGCAAGATCAGCCTCCTACATTTTTGGATTTCAAAATTTCTCCTTAATGATTAAGAAACAACTCGTAAAGTACAGAGATAGTAAGAACTGCTGATTCTGGAGTCAGAGATAACACAGTGTGGAGCTGGAGGAACACAGCAG
>NC_063344.1:2874555-2879564 GCF_021869965.1 Rhincodon typus
TGCTCCTCTGATGCTGCCTGGCCTTCTGTGTTCCTCCAGCTCCACACTGTGTTATCTCATGTAAAGTACATTTTTTAAAATACCACAGGCAGTCCCTGAGTTGGGAACAGAGTCCATACTGGAGTCCAATCACAAGTCGATTTGAACACAGGTCAGAACACAATGCAGGACAATGGAAAGTAGCTGTTCCGGAGTATGGGAAATATTCATACATTGGTCTTTAAAATTATACCTCCATATGAGATCGCATGTGTAAGTATGAGCGTTTGTAAGTACAAGTATTCTTAAATCAAGGACTTCACTATCTGAAATAACAAGGTGTAGAGCTGGATGAACACAGCAGGCCAAGCAGCATCAGAGGAGCAGGAAAGCTGACGTTTCGGGCCTAGATCCTTCTTCAGAAATGGGGGAGGGGAAGGGGGTTCTGAAATAAATAGGGAGAGAGGGGGAGGCGGATAGAAGATGGATAGAGGAGAAGATAGGTGGAGAGGAGACAGACAGGTCAAAGAGGCGGGGATGGAGCCAGTAAAGGTGAGTGTAGGTGGGGAGTTAGGGAGGGGATAGGTCAGTCCAGGGAGAACAGACAGGTCAAGGGAGCGGGATGAGGCTAGTAGGTAGGAGATGGGGGTGGGGCTTGAGGTGGGAGGAGGGGTTAGGTGGGAGGAAAGACAGGTTAGGGAGGCGGGGACGAGCTGGGCTGGTTTTGGGATGCGGTAGGGGGAGGGGAGGTTTTGAAGCTTGAGAAGTCCACATTGATACCATTGGGCTGCAGGGTTACCAAGCGAAATATGAGGTGCTGTTCCTGCAACCTTCGGGTGGCATCGTTGTGGCACTGCAGGAGGCCCAGGATGGACATGTCGTCTGAGGAATGGGAGGGGGAGTTGAAATGGTTCGCGACTGGGACGTGCAGTTGTTTAGTGCGAACCGAGCGTAGGTGTTCCGCAAAGCGGTCCCCAAGTCTCCATTTGGTTTCCCCGATGTAGAGGAGGCCACAACGGGTACAGCGGATGCAGTATACCACATTGGCAGATGTGCACGTGAACATCTGTTTGATGTGGAAGGTCTTCTTGGGGCCTGGGATGGGGGTGAGGGGTGAGGTGTAGGGATAGGTGTAGCACTTCCTGCGGTTGCAGGGAAAAGTGCCGGGTGTGGTGGGGCTGGAGGGGATTGTGGAGCGGACAAGGGAGTCTCGGAGAGGGTGGTCCCTCCGGAAAGCAGATAAGGTTGGGGAGGGAGCCCAGCAGCCCAATGGTATCAATGTGGACTTCACAAGCTTCAAAATCTCCCCCTCCCCCAAACGCATCCCAAAATCAGCCCAGCTTGTCCCCGCCTCCCTAACCTGTCCTTCCTCCCACCTATCCCCTCCTCCCACCTCATGCCCCACCCCCATCTCCTACCTACTAGCCTCATCCTGCCCCCCTGACCTGTCCGTCCTCCCTAGACTGACCTATCTCCTCCCTAACTCCCCACCTACACTCACCTTTACTGGCTCCATCCCCGCCTCTTTGACCTGTCTGTCTCCTCTCCACCTATCTTCTCCTCTATCCATCTTCTATCTGCCTCCCCCTCTCTCCCTATTTATTTCAGAATCCCCTTCCCCTCCCCCATTTCTGAAGAAGGGTCTAGGCTCGAAACGTCAGCTTTCCTGCTCCTCTGATGCTGCTTGGCCTGCTGTGTTCATCCAGCTCCACACCTTGTTATTTCAGATTCTCCAGCACCTGCAGTTCCTACTACCCCTTCACTATCTGAAACTTGAATTAAAAGTCAAAGCTATTAAGTACTTTTAACTTCCGGGTTTGTTGCCTGTGCAAATGCTTCATCGTGATTGGCTCCTTATTTGTTTGTTGCTATGCTTGCTGCTGCAAACCAAGGACAGAGTCATGTGGAAGTTTTGGGGGATTCACTCACTGGTGTCTCCCTGCTGGACTGGAGACCTGATTTAAACTGCCTTCAGACAAGGAGGAAACTGCTCCATGGGGAGTGTTTGATTTTTGAAAGCAGCAACCTGGCACCCTTCCTTTGATGCTGACTGCAAGACAAGAGACTTATCAGGAGAAGTGCCAGCCACATCAATCAGGAGGAACTCTGCAGCATCAGCAGAAATTTCGCATTGAATGGAAACAGATCATACAGAGAAGTTAGGACCTATCGCTCAGCGCAGGTCAAACTGAAGTTGCAAAACAGTTTGGTTGAACCTAAGACAGTGCTGAGAAGAGGAAAGGAATCATTGGCAAGGATTGTGGGGGTTGAAGATAAAGGCTTTCCTCTAGCCATGTTTAGGGAAGAGTTTGTGGTTTAGCTGGGGCTTGTGGTTTAGCTGAGGGGCATTTACGGGAAAGACAATGGCGTAAAGTTATTTTCGGACATAAACCCTCCTCAGCACATTAGAGTTGATCTTTCTCCACACCTTCTCTGTAGCTGTAACACTGTAGTTTGCATTCTGTTCTGTTACCCTGATGTACTTATGTAAGGTATGATTTGCCGAGTTAGCACATAAAACAATACTTTTCACTACATCTTGGTACATTTGACAATGATCAATCAAGTTAATCAGGAAAAGTGATCAAGCATGATTAACAAAAGAATTTAAAGATTCCTATTTTTTACTCTAGTTTCTCAAATCTACCACAGCCAATTCACCCCCTCATACCTTCATAGTTTCTTTTTAAGATTTAAGACCCTAGTTTCAGACTGAGTTCCATTACTCATAATGTAAAATAGAGGCTCCTTTATGATTCAATTGTTAAATTTAAATCTGAGATAGTTTTTTTTATTAAGTAAGGGTATCAAGGGATATGGGCCCAAGACAGGCATATGGAGTTAAACCACAGATCAGCCATGATTTTATTGAATAGCAGAGCAGGCTTGAGGGGCTGAATGGCCTACTCCTATTGCTGTGTTCTTATTCTATTAGTTCAAGCAAAGTCACCTTTAATCTCCTTTTTTAGGAAGGAAAAGTTGTAAGTTCAAGATAGGGAGCAATTTAAGATTCAGCAAAAAAGGACCCAAAAACTGATAAAGTAAGAAAAAATGGAATATGAAAGTAAAGAACTGTGAGATACAAAAATGATCTGTAAAAGCTCCTATAGTTATTAAAACTGAAATAATTAGCAAAGACAAGTGTGTGCATTACTGATAGAGACAGGGGAATTTATAATAGGGAATAAAGAAACAGAATCTTTGGCAGAATCTTACACGGCCCTAAACAATGTGGGCTTTCATGACACATCAGGGAGAATCGTGTGTGCAGTCCATCTCTCATGGTGTCAGGAGCAACAAGTCACATTTCCATGAATCTTGCCTCATTATTGTCCAGGTTGTATTCGTGCTGGACAGAAACTAGGTGCTGAGAGAATCCAATGTGAAAGTCAGAGCCTGGTGACTTCAGCTCACCAGTTGCTTCTCCAAATTGCCATCCTGGATAGAAGTCACTAGCATCTCAGGGCATGCTCCAGGACTGTGGCTGCACACAACCCACCTCCATGGACCTAGGCATTTGACACACCTCCAACTCACTTATAGAACATGTCTCTTCTCTAATGCTGCACTGTGCAGTGCACTGCCTGCTCTCATTGCAATGCTGCTACAAAGACACTTTGCACCAAGTGTCAGGTCATGGACTGGACCAGGTTGCACTCACTATCTCTCAGTTTGTGTCTACTTGGATGTTCACAGCACCTCTGCCATTCCTTGCCCTGCCTTACCTTTAGTGCAGACACAATGCCAGGTGGCTTGATAGCAGTCAAGGGGAGGGGGCTGAGTATCTGTTGCTGTACAGCTCCACACTCTGTCAGTGTCACACCTGCTCTGTGTGTTCCAGCTGTGTACACAGCAGACAACCTTCAGCTGTCTTGTAACTGATGGGGAAGGGTGCTCAGTCACATAGGGCACACAGCCTTCAGTCAGGGAATCGCACCCCCCACCCCCCAACACAGTGAGCCTGTGGTAGTTCAGGGGCTTGCGCAAGGTTAGGTTAGGTCTGGTCAGGAACCTGTCCTCACAGGGAGTGAGTTGCTGAATATCAGGCAGTCGATCACCCACCTTGGCTCTTCTGGCTGTTTAATGGTTCATTTTCTCTGGGTAATGAGACGATGGAGTTACTGAGTGAGATGGAAGTGACTGATGCATCTGTTGGTGCTGCATGTGGGGGGATGGCAGTGAGGTGTCTGGAGTGGAATGGTAGACAGGACACAGAGCATGCAGGGCTAGCAATGTGCAAGTGGGGGATTAAGTAGCTGAGAGAAAGTGAGGAAAAATATTGTGATAGTAAGAATGGTAACTTTGGAAGGAAGTGGGTACAGGAGCAGAGATGGAGTGTGTGTGAGATATCAGACAGAAGATGATGCCAATTACATGGCAGAGTGGAGAAGGCCATTGACCTTCCTGCTTTGGGCCTCCAGATGGCTGACCCAGACCACACTGACCCAGGTGGCACTCTCAGGCCAGGCTGGCAGGGTCTGATGTCGAGGCTCTCACTGCCAATCCTAGGGGAGGTGCACAGCTCCGCCTGCATCATCATATCCGCCAGGACCTTCAGATCCTTATCCACAAAATGGGGCATTAATTTCCCCTTCGCTACCATTCCCAGGGCATGCAGGGTGGCTCCAGGCCTCCAGACCAGGTGTGTGACAGCCTTTAAAACATGATGCTGGCACCATGGAGTACCAGGCTGTTCTGGGATACCTCAGCAGTGGGGTGTTCTGGGATACCCCAGCAGTGGGCAGTTCTGGGATACCCCAGCAGTGGGCTGTTCTGGGGTACCCAGCAGTGGGCTGTTCTGGGGTACCCAGCAGTGGGGTGTTCCGGGATACCCCAGCAGTGGGATGTTCTGGGATACCCCAGCAGTGGGGTGTTCTGGGGTAGCCAGCAGTGGGGTGTTCTGGGATACCCAGCAATGGGGTGTTTTGGAATACCCAGCAGTGGGGTGTTCTGGGATACCCCAGCAGTGGGCTGTTCGAGATACCCAGCAGTGGGCTGTTCTGGGATACCCCAGCAGTGGGCTGTTCTGG
>NC_063344.1:2879574-2924436 GCF_021869965.1 Rhincodon typus
CCCAGCAGTGGGCTGTTCTGGGATACCCCAGCAGTGGGCTGTTCTGGGATACCCCAGCAGTGGGCTGTTCTGGCTACAGCACATGATAGAATGGGGCTAATATCAAATGAGAGGACAGTATAGGGCTGGGGTAGGTAGTTAATGAGGTGAGGTAGGGGTGATAGAGAAATCTTACTGAGCTTCTGATGAGAACCTCTCCATAAGACTGGAAGAAAATAACACAGCTAAAAATATCATAAGATTCAGCCCTTTGTGTCTGACTTGATGCAGGAAGATACAAAAGAAAAGCCCCAGGGATACTACAGAACCAAGGAACTAGTAAGAATGAGGAACTGAATGAAATTTGTATTAAATAGCCATTTCTTAGTAGGACAGAGCTGAAAAAGTATCCTTTTTGTCAGAGCTTTTCAGCTGGCCTTCATCAGGACAATCCACAAGAAATACTAAAGTAAAGGGAAAACAACATTTCTAACAACATTTATAGCACCGTGAGAGGAGAGAACTGTTTGGTTGACAAGTGGAACTTCATTTGTAGAAGTATTTGATTTTATTTGATTTATTATTGTCACATGTACTGCGATACAGTGAAAAGTATTATTTTGCAGACAGATCATACCTTTCATAAGTACATCAGAGTAACAGAACCGAATGCAGAATATAGTGTTACAGCTACAGAGAAGATGCAGAGAAAGATCAACTCTAATATATGAGAGGTCCATTAAAAGTCTGATCACAGCGGGGAAGAAGCTGTTCTTAAATCTGTTGGTACGTGTTTTCAAACTTTTGTACCTTCTGCCCAATGGAAAGGGGTAGAAGAGAATATAACTGAGGTGGGAGGGGTCTTTGAATATGTTGGCTGCTTTCCTGAGGCAGCAGGAAGGACAGACGGAGTCAATGGATGGAAGGCTGGTTTTTCATGATGGACTGGGTTGCATTCACAACTCTGTAATTTCTTGCAGTCCTGGGCAGAGCAGTTACCGTAACAAGCTGTGATGCATCTGGATAGAATGCTTTCTATGGTGCATCTACAAAAATTGGTAAGAATCATTGCAGACATGCCAAATTTCCTTAGCCTTTTGAAGAAGTAGAGGCATTTGTGTGCTTTCTTGACTCCAGTGCCGTGGAGTGTGCACAGAGTTAATGATGCCTGACAGTTAACTGCTGAGCTTGTTTAAAATTTAGGCTAGGCAGGATGATTCTCTGACTGATCAAGGCAATGAACCTTGATCATTTTGTTTGAAAACTGAAAGAACTGTGGATGCTGTAAATCAGGAACAAAAGCAGAAGTTGCTGGAAAAGCTCAGCAGGTCTGGCAGCATCTGTGAAGAAAAAATCAGAGTTAACGTTTTGGGTCCAGTGACCCTTCCTGTTGCTGCTGAGCTTTTCCAGCAACTTCTGTTTTTGTAGTTTTATTTGAGTTGAAACAGACTCAGTGTGTGCACACATTCATTCTGTCAGCAAAGAGTAGGGCCCTGTATATTAATACATGACGCTCCCAGTACGTGCTAGTACACCACACTACAAACCCAGGTGACAATCCCAGATTGGTTGCCAATGTAGTTCTTTGCACATTTAGGTTTATTTGTCAAATGATATCCATTAGAACCATTTCTAATGTTGGACACCATATTGTGAGTTTTATATAGAGGTAGTAAGAACTGCTGATGCTGGAGTCAGAGATAATACAGTGTAGAGCTGGATGAACACAGCAGGCCAGGCAGCATCAGAGGAGCAGGAAGGCTGACGTTTTGGGTCAGGACCCGTCTTCAGAAATGGGGGAGGGCAAGGGGCTCTGAAATAAATAGAGAGAGGAGGGGTGGGGCTGAGGAAGGTAGGTGGGATGGTGATAGGTGAGTGCAGGTGGGCAGTGGGGGGATTGGTCAGTGAGGTGGGAGGAGCAGATGGGTGGGAGAGAAGACGGACAGGTCAAGGAGGTAGGGATGAGAGGGGGGGCTGGTTTTGGGACGAGGACGGGAATGGGGAGATTTTGAAGCTAGTAAAGTCCACATTGAGACCATTGGGTTGTAGACTTCCAAGGTGGAATATGAGGTGCTGCTCCTCCAGTTGTGCGTGGTATCATTGTGACACTGGAGGAGGCCCAGGATGGACATGTTGCGCAGGGAGTGGGACGGGGAGTTGAAGTGGTTCGCAACTGGGAGGTTTTGTCATTTGTTACGAACTGAGCGCAGGTGTTCTACAAAGTGATCTCCGAGTCTCCGCTTGGTCTCCCCGATGTAGAGGAGACCACATTGGGAGCAGCAGATACAATAGACCACATTAGCGGATGTGTAGGTGAACATCTGTCTGATGTGCAAGGTTTTTTTGGGGCCTGGGATGGGGTTGAGGGGGGAGGTGTAGGGGCAGGTGTAGCACCTCCCGCGGTTGCAGGGAAAGGTGCCGGGGGTGATGGGGCTAGTGGGGAGTGTGGAGCCGACGAGGAGAGAGCAGTCCTTCCGGAAGGCAAATAGGGGTGGGGAGGGAAATATATCCTTTGTAGTGGGGTCAGATTGCAGGTGGCGGAAGTGGCAGAGAATGATGCGAAAATCCGGAGGTTAATGGGGTGGTACGTGAGGACAAGGGGAATTCTGTCTTTATTGTTATTGCGGGCAGGGGGTGTGAGGGCTGAGATTTGGTCAAGAGCGTTTTTGACCACTGAGGTGGGGAAATTGCGGTCCTTGAAAAACGAGGACATCTGGGATGTCCAGGGGTGGAATGCCTCATCTTGGGAGCAGATGTAGTGGAGGCTGAGGAATTGGGAATAGGGCATCACATTCTTGCGGGAAGGTGGGTGGGAGGTGGTGTAGTCCAGGTAGCTGTGGGATCGGTGGGCGAGAAATAGATATCAGTTTCGAGGTCGTTACCAGAGATGGAGACAGAGAGGTCCCGGAAGAAGAGAGAGGTATTGGAGATGGTCCAGGTGAATTTGAGGTTGGGGTGGAAGGTGTTAGTAAAGTTGATGAACTGTTCAAGCTCCTCATGGGAGCACGAGGCGGCACCGATACAGTCATCGATGTAACGGAGGAAGAGGTGGGGTTTAGGGCCAGTGTAGCTTCGGAAGAGGGACTGTTCCACGTATCCTACAAAGAGGCAGGCATTGCTTGGGCACATGAGGGTACCCATGGCCACCCCCTTTCGTCTGTAGGAAGTGTGAGGAGTTGAAGGAGAAGTTGTTAAGGGTAAGGACGAGTTTGGTTAGGCGGATAAGGGTGTTGGTGGAGGGGGACTGGTCGGGCCTGCACGACAAGAAGAAGCAGAGGGTTTTTAGGCCATCTGCATGGGGATTGCAAGCATATAGGGACTGGACGTCCATGGTGAAGATGAGGTGTTGGAGGCCAGGGAATTGGAAGTCTTGGAGGGTGTGGGTGGTGTCCCGGACATAGGTGGGCAGTTCCTGGATCGGGGGGAGAAAATGGAGTCGAGATAAGTGGAGATGAGTTTGGTGGGCAGGAGCAGGCGGAGACAATGGGTCAGCCAGGGCAGTCAGGTTTGTGGGTTTTGGGAAGGAGATAGAAGCGGGCGGTGCGGGGTTGGGGAACGATGAGGTTGGAGGCCATGGGTGGGAGGTCACCTGAGGTGATGAGGTTGTGGATCATCTGGTTGGATGTGGTCAGTACTTAGCGAACTTCCAAAGGGATATGCTGTTGGATAGGATCAGCCGGTCTCTGGGATGTGCAGCTGATATACCTAGCCTCCCATCAGCAGTGAAATGTATCTCCAGCATTGCTCACTCAGTTAGGTGTATAGGAAGAACATTTCTTTAGCTTGACGGCAGGATCCTGTTGGTGATGAACACGACTCATGTTGCTGAAACACATGTCGCTCAAATATGTGAGGTGCCTCCCCCACCTACCCCCATCCCCCCATCCCCCCATCCCCCCACCCCACCCCCAGCACCAGCTAATCTGAGGTAGAGTGGGCAGGACCCTGTCGGCCATACCCGGTGATGAGGCTTGCAGGAGAAGCTGATATTCTCTCCTCTCCGGAACAGGCAGCTCTGTGTGACTTCCTGAATGCTCTGATAAACAACATCTTGGAACATGTTTAACAATGTCTCCCACTCCCAGCTGAAAGGACCTGATTGTATAAAAGCTCAGTGCCCACAGTGAACCTTATAACAACTGGCAGGCCCGCCCCTGGTGATAGGTTGTAGCTGTTGGCTCAGTTCTCTTTGCTGAATTCACTGATACTGGAGTCACCTCAGGATTTGCTGCTGAATCAGATGGAGAGCTGGGAGTGCTGTCACAAGGTCTTTGCAGGTCAGTCGATGGGGAGCTCTCATCTTCCTCTGTTTTTACACAACTGCCTACTTTGCAGATTTCACTCCATTTGATGTGTATGTTTCAGACCATCAGCATTGCAGCTAGGGAGGCCCAGTACCTCAGGCACCATGTTCTGTGTGTCCCTTGATGTTAAACATCAGCTTTCCGACGATTATATCACAGTGTGATCAGCACCACTGCTCAATGCACATATGCAGACAAATTCCAAAATTATCAGGATCAGCTGCAATGGCTATTTGATGCCACTAGATTCACAGAGTTATACAGCATGGAAACAGACCCTTTGGTTCAATTCATCCCTGCTAACCAAGTTTCCCAAACTAAGCTCCCATTTGCCTGCGTTTGGCCCATAACCTTCTAAACCTTTCCTGTTTATTTACATATTCAAATGTGTTCCAAATGTTATAACTGCACTTGCATCTATCACTTCCTCTGGCAGTTTATTCTAAACACACACTGCCTTCTGAATGAAAATGCTGCTCCTCGGGTCCCTTTTTAAATCTTTCTCCTTTCACCTTAAATCTATGCCCTCTAGTTTTGAACTCCCTTATCCTAAGGAAAAGACCTTTCGTATTCACTTATCTATGCCACTCATGATTTTATAAGCCTCTATGTTTCTATAAGTTTGGTACTTATTGCTAAAGAATTAGAGTATAGAAGTAGGGAGTGTTGTTGCAACCACACAAGGCTTTGCTGAGATCACACCTGGAGTACTGTGTGCAGTTTTGATCTCCTCATTTGTGGAGGGATACAGTGTTTCGGAGGCAGTTCAGAGGAGAGTCATTAGATTGATTCCAGAGATGAGGGGTTTGTCTTATGAGAAGAGACTGAAGAGATATCTGGCTTATAACACAATTAGAAACAAGTAAAGGAGTAGGCTATTTGGCCTATAGAGCCTGTTCTGCCATTCAGTAGGATCATGGCTGATCCAACATTCCTCATGCCCACTTCCTGCCCTTTCCCCAAACACTCGGGAATTTAGAAGAATGGGAGGAGATCTAGTTACTCTATACAAGATGCTAAAGGGGATTAACGTGGTAGATGTGAAGAGGATGTTTCCTCAACTGAGGCAATCTAAAACGAGAGGTCATAGTTTTAGGTGAGGTGCAGCAGATTTCAGACAGAGATGAGGAGAAATTACTTCCCACAATGGGTCGTGAATCTGTGGAATTCATTCCCTCAGAGTGCTGCGGATGCTGGGGCCTTGAGTAAATTTAAGGAGGGGATAGACAGATTTTTAATTAGTAACAGGTTGAAGGGTTCTGCAGAGTCATAGAATCATTCAGCACGGAAATGGACCCTTTGGTACAACTTGTCCATGCCGATCAGATATCCTAAATTAATAGAGTCCCATTTGCCAGTATTTGGTCTATATCCTTCTAAACCCTTCCTATTCATATACCTATCCAGACATGTTTTAAATGTTGCAATTATATCCACCTCCACCACTTCCTCTGACAGCTTGCTCCAAGTATGCAACACCCTCTGCATTAAAAGGTTACCCCTCTGGCTCCTTTTTAAATCTTTCCCCTCTTACTTTAAACCTATGTCCTCTAGATTTGAACTCCCCCACCCTAGGAAAAAGACCTTGGCTATTCACACTATTCATGCCCAGCATGATTTTATAAACCTTTATAAGGTCACTCCTCCGCTTCCTATGCTCCAGGGAAAAAAATGCCCAGCCTATTCAGCCTCTCCCTACAGTCCAAACCCTCCATCCTTGTAAATCTTCTCTGCACTCTCTCAAGTTTAATAACATCCTTCCTATAGAAGGGTGACCAGAATTGTACACAGTATTCTAAAAGTGACCTCACCAATTTTCTTGTACAGCTGCAATATGACCCCCCAATCCAATAGTTAATGCACAGATCAGAGCGAACAGAAAAGTGGAGTAGAGTCAAGACTAGGTCAGCCAGGATCGTATCAAGTGGCAGAAAAGGCTCAAAGAGCTGAATGGCCTACTCCTGCTCCTAGTTCTTATGTAAAACCATAAGCTATAGGTCTATGTGAAGGTTGTTATTATCTATATGTTGGTATTCCACATTTCACTAATGAAACACTTGAGGAAATTGTAACATTTTGGCTGTTGTATTAAGCCAGTGATATTTACACAACAAAATATGATGAATTGGTTTAAGTTTGTGGATAGAAAAGGTGGTAGATATGTTAAATTTTTATCAGGTTCAGTTAGATAAGCCGCAAAAAATGAATCCATTTGCCTCATCATTGAGAAAAATCCAAAAGAAGGGTCTAGGCCCGAAACGTCAGCCTTCCTGCTCCTCTGATGCTGCTTGGCCTGCTGTGTTCATCCAGCTTCACACTTTGTTATCTCGGAAAATCTATTGTTTACTTTCTGCTCCATTCCAGTAAGCCACAGCACTGTAGGCATGGTCAGCAAAACAGAAGTCAATCCTTTTGAGTTTGTCCTAACTCTTGTGTTCAGCTGGAATTCTCCAGCACTTTAAGAACTAAGAGCATTAAACATTTGATCAAGAAAAGAAGAACTTTCAACCTGCAAAGAAAGTGCTTAGAATTGGATTTCTGCGCCTTTGTTTTGGAACACATAGTTAGATATGAATAAGTTACTGGACACTTGAAATTATCAACAAAAGGTATCAAAATAAAAACAAAAAGGGTTATAGATAAACTCATGATGTGAACTCCTGGTTTTTGATCTGTTCAAATATTTAAAGTAATTTTTATTTTTATGTAAATCATTCACTAATATTCTTTAGTGATAGTTCAGCAAGAGGTACTTAAAAACATAATGGAGCATACAGAACCAGAATTAAATATTGTATTGATCTGTTAATGGTGAAGTAATTGAATTTTACAAAATTTACACATTTACCTTAAGATATAGGAGCAGAATTAGGCCATTTGGCCCATTGAGTCTGCTCTGCCATTCAATCATGGCTGATATGTTCCTTAACCCCATTCTCCTGCCTTCTTTCCATAACTGTCAATCTCCTTACTAATCTAGAACCTTTCTATCTCCGTCTTAAATACACTCAATGTCTCGGCCTCCACAGCCTTTTGAGGCAATGAGTGCCACAGAGTCCACCCTCTGGCTGAAGAAATTTCTCTTCATCTCAGTTCTAAATGGTTATCCTTTCACACTGAGGCTGTGCCTTCGGGTCCTAGTCTCTCCTACTAGTAGAAACTTCTACTCCATATCCACTCTATCCAGGCCTCTCAGTATTCTGTAAGTTTCAATCAGAACTCAACCCCCAGTCCTTCTAAACTCCATCGAGTACAGATGTAGAGTCCTCCACCACTCCTCATATGACAAGCCATTCATCTCCAGGGTCATTCTTGTAAACCTCCTCTGGACCAACACCAATACCAGCAAATCCTTTATTAGACACAGGGTCCAAAATTGCTCACAATATTCTAAATGCAGTCCGACCAGACCCTTATACAGCCTCAGCAGTACATCTCTGCTCCTATATTCTAGCTCCTCTTGAAGTGAATACTATTTGCATTTGCCTTCCTAACTTCCACTGAACCTGCATGTTAATCTTAAGAGAATCCTGAACTAAGACTCCCAAGTCCGTTTGTGCTTCAGATTTCCAGAGTGTTTCCCCTTTTAGAAAATAGTCTACACCTCTAATCTTCCTACCCAAGTGCATAACCTCAAACTTTCCCACATTGTATTCCATCTGCCACTTCCTTGCCCACTGTCCTAGTCTGTCCAAGTCCTTCTGCAGCCTCCCTACTTCCTCAACACTACCTGCCTCTCTATCTATCTTTGTGTCATTTGCAAACTTATCAACAATGACCTCGGTTCATTTGTCCATTATAGAATAATACCGCAGAAAAGGAGCCCTGCAGCCCATTTTACACAGAGCTATCCAAATAATCTCACTATCCTGTCCTTTCCAGATAATCCTGTGGTTTCTTGTCCCTTCGAATATTTATCAATTCTGGTTTAGATGTTACAATCCATAACACTTTCAGGCAGTGCATTTCAGATCACAACTACCTGCTCCCTCATCTCACCTCTAGCTCTTTTCCCAATCACCTTTGTTTTCTGGCTACCAACCATTCTACCACTGGAAACAGTTTTCCCTCCCTTACTAAATTAAAACTATTTAAGATTTTCAAGAACAGTTTCATCCCTTATTTAAGGAAAGATATTATTTCATTGGAGGCAGTTCAGAGAAGGTTCACTAGGATGATCCCTGGCATGGAGGGTTTGTTTTATGAGAAAATAGTTTGGGATTCTACTCACTGGAGTTTAGAAGAATGAGAGGTGATCTCATTGAAAGAAATAGGATTCTTAAGGGGATTGACATGGTAAATACTGAAAGGATGTTTCTCCTCATGGGACAGTCTATGACCAGAGGGCACAGTGTCAGAATGAAGGGACATCACTTGAAGACTGAGATGAGGAGGAATTCCTTTTCTCAGAGGGTTGTGAGTCTTTGGAACTCCTTGCCACAGAGAGCTGTGGGGGCAGAGTCATTGTGTATAGTTAAGGTTGAGATAAATAGATTCTTGATCAGTCGGGGAATCAGGGGTTACAGGGAAAGGGCAGGAAAGCAGGACGTGAGGAATATCAGATCAACCACGATCCTATTGAAAGGTGGAACAACCTTGACGGGCCAAATGGCCTACTCCTGTTCCCATTTCTTATGGTCTTATTACTAATGACCTCTATCAGACTGCTTCTTAAAATTTACGGAAATTGTTCATTGTTCAGCAACCATGTTAATCAGTGCATAATAGCAAAGGTAGCTGTAGCTATAGAATAGAACAGATTGTTAAAACGTAAAAAGATAGTATGTTAAAAATGTATTCGTAATATCATTCCTTCCACTCCATTATGTGTTCTTTCTCGTTTCAGCTTCATGGAGCAACCTTTTCCATTAGACTGCCATCTGCTGATCACAGTAACAACAGCCCAATACTGAGCTCAGCCTAAAGAACAAGGATAATCAGAACCCTATCTGACCCCTGCTTTAACTTTAAATAACTCACCTCCTGGCTCCAAAGGATTTTTTTGTTTTAAAAGGTATAATTTATTGATAAAATTTGTGAAGATACAACACATAACAGTTCAAATATGACATTAAATAAAGTGCAATGTGCATGAATGTCATTCAAGAGCACGTTGAGTGTCTTATTAAACTGACAATTACTAGTCATATGTTCAATATACATTTATATTTCACATCAAACATTCTCTGGTACATACATTACTTTATATAGCTTTCAGCTTCTTGATACAATCATGAGAGGGCCTTAGACTGTGGCCTGGGGGGTCTGCAGTCTGGTTCAGGCCAAACACCAAATTCAGTCAATGGTCTGTTCCAGAATCCTGTATTCAGCTCCGGAACTCCAAATGAGGGAGTGTGCAATAGCTTCAGGATGGCCCTTAGAGAAGGAAAAAGGCACATATGAGGGCTGCAGCCTCTTTACAAGGAGCATCCTGTTAGACTCCTCCTCCCACCCACCTTCCTGCAAAAATGCTATCCTCTATTCCCAATTCCTTCGCCTCCACCGCATCTGCTCCCAGGATGAGGCATTCCACTCCCGTACATCTCAGTTGTCCTCGTTTTTCAAGGACCGTAACTTCCCCTCCTCGGTGGTCGAGAACGCCCTCAACCGTGTCTCCCACATCTCCCGCACCTCATCCCTCACACCCCGTCCACGCAATAAGAACCAAAAAAGAATCCCCCTCGTCCTCACGTACCACCCCACCAACCTCCAGATCCAACGCATCATCCTCCAACACTTCCGCCATCTGCAATCCGACCCCACCACCAAAGACATCTTTCCCTCCCCACCCTTATCTGCTTTCCGGAGGGACAACTCTCTCCGTGACTCCCTTGTCCGCTCCACACTCCCCTCCAGCTCCACCACACCCGGTACTTTTCCCTGCAACCGCAGGAAGTGCTACACCTGTCCCCACACCTCCTCCCTCACCCCCATCCCAGGCCCCAAGAAGACTTTCCACATCAAGCAGATGTTCACCTGCACATCTGCCAATGTGGTATACTGCATCCGCTGTACCCGGTGTGGCTTCCTCTACATCGGGGAAACCAAGCGGAGACTCGGGGACCGCTTTGCAGAACACCTACGCTCGGTTCGCACTAAACAACTGCACGTCCCAGTCGCGAACCATTTCAACTCCCCCTCCCATTCCTCAGACGACATGTCCATCCTGGGCCTCCTGCAGTGCCACAACGATGCCACCTGAAGGTTGCAGGAACAGCAACTCATATTCCGCTTGGGAACCCTGCAGCCCAATGGTATCAATGTGGATTTCACAAGTTTCAAAATCTCCCCTCCCCCTACCGCATCCCAAAACCAGTCCAGCTCGTCCCTGCCTCCCTAACCTGTTCTTCCTCCCACCTATCCCCTCCTCCCACCTCAAGCCGCACCTCCATCTCCTACCGACCAACCTCATCCCGCCCCCTTGACCTGTCCGTCCTCCCTGGACTGACCTATCCCCTTCCTAACTCCCTACCTACACTCACCTTTCCTGGCTCCATCCCCGCCTCTTCGACCTGTTTGTTTCCTCTCCACCTATCCTCTCCTCTATCCCTCTTCTATCCGCCTCCCACTCTCTCCCTATTTATTTCAAAACCCCCTTTCCCTCCCCCTTTTCTGATGAAGGGTCTAGGCCCGAAACGGCAGCCTTTCTGCTCCTATGATGCTGCTCGGCCTGCTGTGTTCATCCAGCTCTACACCTTGTTGTCTCGGATTCTCCAGCATCTGCAGTTCCTACTATCTCTGATCCTGTTAGACTGTTCAGCAGCAGCTGGTCGAGGAAGAAATGTCCCAAGTCACTGATTCTCACAGGAGACCAGCAACCTGCTCAGGCCCAACAAGAAGATCTTTCATTGGGCTTGGCCATTACTGACAAAATACACAAGAACGGGCACAAGAACAGCAGGCAAGTCTGCCAGAGGCACTCAGGAAACTGGATCAAAGGATAGAGGTGCCCATTGAAATAATCAGTCCCATGCTGCCTCCAGCATGCGGGCGTCTGGTTGCCTCTGTGGAGAGCCTGGTCCAGCAGACCCAGCATCCTACAGTCCAAAGATGTGCAAGTTAGGGTGGATTGGCCATGCTAAATTTCCCATAGGTTCAGGGATGTGTAAGTTAGGGTGGATTAGCCATGCTAAATTTCCCATAGGTTCAGGGATGTGTAAGTTAGGTGGATTGGCCATGCTAAATTTCCCATAGGTTCAGGGATGTGCAAGTTAGGGTGGATTGGCCATGCTAAATTTCCCATAGGTTCAGGGATGTGTAAGTTAGGTGGATTGGCCATGCTAAATTTCCCATAGGTTCAGCGATGTGTAAGTTAGGTGGATTGGCCATGGGGAATTCAGGATTACAGGGATAGGGTAGGGGGATGGGTCTGGGTGGGATGCTTTTCAGAGGGTCAGTGTGAACCTGTTGGCCAAATGGCCTGTTTCTGTACTGTAGGGATTCTATATGTACATGGATCTGTCTGTGGCCATTCAAGGCAAGAGGGGGACAAGGGACGTGTCCATTTTTCCAGGGGCCCCTTCCTCTCAGGGTGACAAGGTGGTGCCAACAGGGACCCATAGAGAGGGAGTGCTACACAAAGAATTCCCAGAAGCCTCCACTTGGGCACTCTACCACCCCCTGGAATGTGATCGCAAATTGTCTAAAAGTTCAAGCCAAAGGAGACAAGCCTGTATGTGGGCAGGGAATTCTTTACTTGGCTTTCTAGCTCCAAAAGCATCTGGGGATGAAGGCCCAACTCTTGCAGGCCATAAGACCAACGACAGGGCAGGCTCCCACCAGCCTGGCTGTGGAAGTCAGAACCACGTTTCGACATATTCGATTTGATTTATTTATGGTCACGTGTATCTTGTTACAAAATATAGTGAAAAGTATTGTATAGTGTCACCTCTCTCCGGTGCCATCTTAAAACACAGAAAAATAAACCAAAACATAGAATATAAAGACAGAAAAATGAATAAGAAAGTGTCCAACTTTACAGCTTTTCTTGTTAAGTGCTCTACTATGGGCCTGGTGGCCAGGCATGAGTCCCTTTTGCTACACTGCTGCCAGGATGAAAGCAACCACACTTTAGTACCATCTCACCTCCACTGATGCCCTCGCCACTATGAGTCCTGGGTGAACCTCACCAATGCAGATGCCACCAATGCAGCCAGGTACCACAACGGCCCAAACACGACTCAGCTACTGTCCTGAGTCCACTTTAGGCCCACCTTGCTGCTGGTGCTGCTGGGTCTCATACAGGGCCCAAACCTGCCTCCACCGCCACACCCATGAATCAATGCTGGACCACCTCGACAATGCAGAAGCTGCCAGGAACCCAAACTCTCTCTGAGTGCTACTGGGCCCACTCGAATCCACACTGGGCTCACTCACTGCCAGTGCTTTCGCCATGACAGTGACATAATGGGAGGCAGAGGGAGAGAAACAAAACACTTGAGAGCAAATAGGCAACACAGGTTACATTACACTTTACATAGCCTTTTGTTTTTGCAAAGATACGTTCACCTTCTCTGCTGTAGCAGTTTTCACTGTTGGATTTGGTGAAGATGAATGAGCTGCCCCTTCATACAGCCCAAGGATGAAAGAAGTTGTAATGGCCAAGCATATTGCTACATATCTCCCACAAGGTACCAACTCCTCTACTGCAGATAGCCTCAGGTATCAGGGGGTCTTGAACTGCAGAGATCAGGACTGTAGCCAAAGCGATGTCTACCTGAGATCCTACATGAGGGGAAGCAATAGACTCGTGGTATTATTGCTGAACTGTTAATCCAGAGACCCAGGTGATATCCTGGGGACCTGGGTTTTAATCCCGCCATGGCAGATGGTGGAATTTGAATTCAATAAATATCTGGAATTAAGAGTCTAATCATGACCGTGAATCCATTGCCAATTGTTAGAACAAAGAAAATTACAGCACAGGAATAGGCCCTTCGGCCCTCCAAGCCTGCGCCGACCCAGAGCCTCTATCTAAACCTGTCACCTATTTTCCAAGGATCTGTATCCCTCTGCTCCCTGCCCATTCATATATCTGTCTAGATACATCCTAAATGACGCTATCATGCCCGCCTCTACCACCTCTGCTGGCAACGCGTTCCAGGCACCCACCACCCTCTGCGTAAAGAACTTTCCATGCATATCTCTCTTAAACTTTTCCCCTCTCACCTTGAAATCGTGACCCCTAGTAATTGAGTCCCCCAGTCTGGGAAAAAGCTTCTTGCTATCCACCCTGTCTATATCTCTCATACCCCTCAAACTCCGTCTTTCTAAGGTAAATAATCCTAATAAAAAAAACCCATCTGGTTCACTAATGTCCTTTAAGGAAGGAAACTGCCATCCTTACCTGGTCTGACCTACATGTGAATCCAGACCCACAGTAATGTGGTTGAATCTTAACTGCCCTCTGGGCAACGAGGGATGGGCAATAAACACTGGCCTAGCCAGTGACGCCCTAATCCCGTGAATGAATAAAGGAAAAAAAAATGTGAACAAGTAGTCTGTAGGCAACGAGAGAAACATAACACAGGGTTAGCGAAGGAAATTTTCAGCCCAAACATCCACCATGTTGTGGTATGGAAAATCTAAAGCTAGTGGTCACTGAATCAAAATAAGTTGCTGCCCATTTAAGACAGAGATAAGGAGAGTTTTTTTTCTCACGGAGGGTTGGGAGCCTTTGGAACATTATTCCTCAAAAGGTGTTGGGAAGATTCTTGACAAGCAAGGCAGTTTCACAGATAGGCAGGAATGTGGAATAATCATAACAGCTCTGATCTTATTGAATAATGAAGTCTCCAGGGTCTGAATTCCTACAAGAGGCATCGGGGAACTGGGTTACACTATGGCATGGTGACAGAAATCCAGGTTGCTATTGGGAGCTGCAGGTTTATAACAAAGGCCAAGTCATGAACTCAATTGAGCATTACGTACTTTATGACCTTGTCACTCAGCACAATCAGTTAGGTCTCCAAGTTAGAACCATAGAACCATAGCAATGATACAGCACAGAAGGGAGCCGTTTGGCCCACCTTGTCCATGCCTACCCAAAGACACGCAGATGCCCTTTCGAATCCATTTAAAAGGGACCTCAGGAGCAACATTTTCACACACAGGGTGGTGCTTGTATGGAACAAGCTGCCAAAGGAAGTGGTACAATTACAACATTTAAAAGATATTTGGACAGGTACATGCATAGAAAGGTTCAAAGGGCTATGGGCCAAATGCAGGAAGATGGAACAGTTCAGTTTAGGAAATCTGGTCAGCATGGGCAAGTTGGGCCAAAGGGTCTGGTTTCCATGCTGTATGACTCTACGATAGTAAGAACATTGAATATCAAGAGGCAGTGGTTAGATTGTCTCTTATTGGAGATGGTCATTTCCTAGCACTGGTGTGGTGTGAAGGAGCAGACCAATGGACAGGGAACACAGCAGAGTCCAATTTTTCAAGTACATTTCTCAGTGCTCTCGAGGAAATGGAGGATGGAAGATAAAAGATAAAATACACACTTCCTGGAAACTCTCCAAAGGATGCACCAACTGTTTTTTTTCCTCGGAACCTCTGGGTAGATGCACCTCAATAATAATACACTACTTGTTTCCTACAGCCACATTTATTGGGCTAGTGAAAAACAACAATAATGAATGGAAAGAAAAAACTTAAAATGAGTTTGCAACCAATTTATAATCACAAAGAGCCCTACTGCCATTTGTGAGAACTTAATGGTCTGCTTTTAATGATAAATGACATAAGAACTGTAATGACAGATGCTGGAATTATCAGGTGCAATTGTTTAAGGCTTTTTGATTTGACAAAATGTATCTTTTCCTGAAAATCATTTTAACCCATTTTTTCACAACATTGTGCACTTCCTGGAAGAGGATATAGATCTCTCTCCCAGGTTAAAAATATTTGGAGATGAGAGATTATTGTTCCTTCTCACGGGCTCCAGGAGTTTTCACCATTGACCTAATCTCTGTAACATTCCAGACTTTAACCTACGTGTTTTTCCCCAAATATACCATGACCTACATTAATATATTTAAGGCAATTGACCTTTTACTTTTGTCCATGTTTCGTTTACAGATCTAGAAGTAGTGATCCAAGTGCTACAAAACTGTGACTGGTTTATCTGTCTTCGACAGCTAACTATCCTACATATACTTTGAAATGTGTTGATGTTAATCAAAGCTCTCATTTTGAAAATAATAAAACTTGGCAACATTTCTTAATGACGTTGTCAACCCGAGTCCCAAATATAACAAAAATTAACAACTTTGAAAAAATGATCTAATTAATCAGGCATTGAAAGGGGACCTACACTGAAATGTAGATACTGAGGTAATATATCTTGTAAAAACAAAGAGCAAACATGTATATTGTAATCCATTCCAAAATAGAGAACCATATTTGTAGGTGAAACCATTATAGATTAAAGGATTTAATATTAGCTCACAGCATCAGTACAGTTGACTATGAATTGAAACAAGGTATTCGAATTTTAATGACATGAAGAACTGCGGATACTGGAAATCTAAATCAAACAAAAGCAAAAATTGCTGGAGAAAATCAGCAGTTCTAACAGCTTCTGTGGAAAGAGCAAGAGAGAGAGACAGCTGTTTGCTACTGAGGCTAATTTTTTTTAAATGCAAAATTTCAATTGTTCTAGGCCTGCAAACTTACAAGTCTCACTCAACAGTCTGTTGATCTCAGGCACCCTTAACCCCTTCCAAAATCCCAAAGTCAGTGACAGTTCTGTAAGGTGGGCAAATACTAATAAGAAGGACAAGGGCAGCAGATGAACGGAAACACCACCACCTGCAAGTTCCCCTCCAAGCCACTCCCCATACTGACAGAGAATGATGTCACAGCTCCTTCAGTAATGTCGGGTCAAAATCCTGGAACTCTCTTCTTAACAGCATCCTAACAGCAACTGAACTACATGAGATTTGTGTACGGGACTCAGTGAGAAAACATAAGAGCAGATTCGATTTAATTTATTGGAGTCACATGTAAATAAGTACAGTGAAAAGTTTTGTTTTGCAAGCAGTGCATGCAGATCATAGCAAACAAGGACATACAAATCATAGGGTGCTTAGACAGAGCGAGGCACACAGGGTTACACTGCACAGGAGATGCACCAAGCAAGGTCACTGTTAGCAAGTTCAACATTACTTGAAGTTAGAGAGGTCCATTCATCAGTCCAATAACAGCACGAAAGAAGATGTTCTCGAACCTATTGGTGCATATGTTCAAGCTTCTGCCTAATGGAAGAGGTTGTAGGAGAGCATTACTGGGGAGGGAGGGGTCTTTGATGATGTTTCACCACGGCAACGAGAAGTGTAAATGGAGTCCATTGATGGCTTCAGGATTGGTCTGGGCTGTGCACACAACTTGCTGTAGTTTCTCACAGTTGCTGAGAAATCTGTGGGATCAGTCTTGATTGTATTTAACATTTGATGTGTCAGTGGGTCACAATATATTCCCTATTTTTCCTTTCTGTGGATTGCCACCTTGCTGTGGTAGAGAGACCTCAGTGTTCCGAGAGCGATCTCATCAGGAGTTCTTAACTCCTGGTAAGATCACCATGACGATAAGATCACCATGACGATAAGGTCACCATGACGGTAAGGTCACCATGACGACAAGATCACCATGACGATAAGATCACCATGACGGTAAGGTCACCATGATGATAAGATCACCATGACGATAAGGTCACCATGACGATAAGGTCACCATGACGGTAAGAAACCAGAGGCGAGGAACTAGAAAATGTACAATCCAAACAAGCTCTCAACAGCGATTCAGGTGGAAGATACTTGTGTGATATCAATGGCTGTGAACAATGGTAATTTAGTGAGGTATAGGAAGGTAGCTACTGGCCAGGGAACCACAATTCAGCAAGTTAGCCAATAGTTGGGAAGAGCAGAAATTAGGCAAGAGAAGCAAAAAGAAAGAGTGCAAGCTGTAGCATATGGTGATTCAGAATTAATTATTTTTAAATTCACTCATGGATGTGGGCATCACTGACTGGGCCAGCATTTATTGCCCATCCCTAGTGCCCCTTGAGAAGGTGGTGGTGAGCTGCCTTCTTGAACCGCTGTAGTCCATGTGCTGTAGGTTGACCCACAATCCCATTGTGGAGGGAATTCCAGGATTTTGACCCAGCGACACTGAAGAAACAGTGATGTATTTCCAAGTCGATGGTGAGTGGCTTGGGGGGAATCTTGCAGGTGGTGGTGTTCCCCTGTCCTTCTAGATGAAGTGGTTGTGGATTTGGAAGTTAAATTGTCCTGCTCTATGATAGTCTTAACATCAAAGATGAATGAACAACTTAGCACATGAGAAAACATTTTGCAGTTTCTAAAAAAAAAATCAGCTTCTGAAGCAGAACCAAAGATTGTAATACAAATAAAAAAAATTGACAATTCTGTTTTACAACCCATTCCCTTTTCACTGGACTGAAAGTTTGAGAGCTTATCTTACTTAACTAAGCGGTTAATGAAAAACTAGTTTTTAAATTCCGATAAGCCTAACTACGATTGTGCTGTAGGTCTGAAGCAATCATTTTACATGTTACTTTCTCTTTTACAAAAATCCCCTTTCAGATCTTCTTCTGCCAGTATATCCTGAAAGGACCACACTGTAGACAGAAATCAGTGCTAAATATAATCAGTAAAGCATACCCTGTAGGTAAAATCAGTGCAAAATATCAATAAACTTTATATGAAAGTCGTTTACATTTTCTTAAAACATTTTTAGACGCACACACGTGATTGTGCTAATCTGCAGTTTTGGCCAATGTATAGCTGCTTTCCACTACCTGTACCTGTTTAAAATAAGCTGGTATTTTTCAGAGCACAGCCATGCATGGATAGATTCTCTGAAGTTTGTATTTATTAAGAAACTGACTCATGGCCGCCAATCAATGGGCCTGGGTGGAAACTTGAACCATAACTTCATTGCAGAAGAACAGCGCAATTTCAAACACAATCTGTACCACATTTCCCAATTACATTGGAAGTGAAAACTCTACCCCAATATCTAAAAAATACACCCTGACTTGATGTGAAGTTGTTTTGACCTTACCCTGACCTCTGCTAATCTGAACATTCAGTCATTTACTTATGTCCTAATTATGTTGTGATTTGAATCGCAATGAGCATGCCCCCAGCACGTTTAAAGTTCATGTTTAACTGATAAAGATTGCTGTAGAACTGCAGCTGCAAATGTAATGAGTTGGTAGAGACCAAGAAGGAATCGTGGTCAGGACGATGTTGATATGCTGTAAAGGTGCAGGATGCTGCAAAGCAGCAAAGAACAATGATTGGTGTTATCCAACACTGCTTCTGTGTGCCTTCGGGTTTTTCTCAATGATGAGACCTTCAGAGCCTTTTTTAACACCGTACCTTGTTGGGCCTGCTAAGAACTTAACAGCTGAACAGGTATTTGTCAAATATGTTTCCAATACACAGAAAGAACATGGTTTAACTCTGAGCAGAAACTGTGCTCTAAGGATTTGGAGTAGATTTGTAGCTCGGGTTGTGAGTGTTGAGGTTGGTTGGCTCGCTGAGCTGGTTTCTTGTTTCGCAGATGTTTCGTTACCGTGCTGGGTAACATCTTCAGTGCAGCGTCCTATAAAGCTTCATCTCAGGCTGCACTGATGATGTCACCAAGCATGGTAACGAAATGTCTGTGGAACAACAAACCAGCTTGGCGAGACAACCAACCTCAATAGAAACTGTGCATACAGTTTTGGTCTCTATATCTCTCCTTACCTTAGATAGAGGGCAACAAAGCTTCACTAGATCGATTCTTGGGATGAAGAGATTGCCCTATGAAGGGAAATCAAGTAGACTCAGTCTATATTCGAACTAAAACTTAAAATGTTTAAAAGGGTAAATGTTGGGAGAACTTTTTTCCCTGATTGGAATTCAAAAGACAGAGCATCTGATTAAGGGTTGGGCATTTCAAACTGAGATGGCAAAAAGAAAGAAAGACTTGCATTTATAATGCGTTCTCCGTAGTCATCCAGCAGCCTTGACCATGTAATAACGATCAGATCATACTTATTCATTTTCACTTGTGTTCTCATTTCAACCGTTTTGTTTTGAATGTTACGTGTATTCAGATATAAAGCCTTCAGCTAAATCCTTTTACTTTCTTTGTAGATTCCAATCTTATCTGTTAGTTGGTTTTTAGATTCATACTCTCTCACACCCTCCTGTCACAGTCTGTTCATCATTAACATATTATAACCTTTTACGTTGGCCTTGACTCCACTCTTTGATTTACCATGTCTTCCCCCAGTATTCAGTTTAAAATTCTCACTACTTTCCCCATTATGTGGTTGGAAGAACACTAGCCCCAGCACGGTTCAGATGGAGGTATGTTAATTCCAGTGGCCCTAAGCCCAATTACCCCAGTACTGATGCCATCACCCCACCATCTGGAACTTATTTCACTCACATCAGTCATATGGAGTCATAGAGGTCTACAGCAAGGATACAGGCTCTTCAGCCCAACTTGCCCACGCCACCCAGTTTTCACAATTAAACTAGTATCATTTGCCTGTGTTTAATCCATATCCCTCCATACCCATCCCCTCCACGTACCTGACCAAATGTTTCTTAAATGACAAAATTGTACTCACCTCCACCACTACCTCTGGCAGCCCATTCTAGACACTCACCACCCTCTGTATGAAAAAATTGTCCCTCTGGATACGTTTCTGTCTTCCCCTCTCACCTTAAACCTATACCCTCTAGTTTTTGACTCACCTATCATGGGGAAAAGCTGTTGGCTGTCTACCATATCTACGTCAGTCAAGATTTTATAGACCTCTACAAGATCACCCCTCCGTCTCCTACTGTCCAGGGAAAAAAGTCCCAACCTCGCCTTATAACTCAAACCTTCCAGTTCAGGTTGCATCCTAGTAAATTTTTTCAGCACTCTTTCTAGTTTAATAATATCCTTCATTATAAAGTGGAGGTTGACCCCATCCCCCTCTGAGAATTAAAACCAAAACACCCAAAGAGGAGCCCCTCGCCCTATAATCTACAAAATGAGTGTGAAAAGTGGTGTAACCTGCTTTTCAGCAACTTCTAGTGGTTAAACAAAATAAACCCCTGACACTCACTTTACAATCAACAAGTAACAATTTATTTATCTAACTCTAACAGTGAACAAATTAACCAAACTACTAACAAACCAAATAAACGCCTTCCAACTACTAACTATTCCTGAATAAAACAAGATTCTAATGGTAAACTGTTCCAATAAATACAAGTCCCACTTATACAAAGGAAAAAAAAAATTTAGTATCTCAAAATTACAGCTGGGTTACATGTCTTCCAGAATGTTCTGTGTCTTTTCTGTATAATTTTTTGTCAGGAACGCGTTCTCCATCAATTTTTCTGTCTGGAATATTGACTAGTTGTGTTGTAGGTATCTTTAATTTAAGTGGTGCTTTCTCTAAAACTTAGAGAAGACTGTGAGGGCCAGTGATTCTGTCTTGAGAGCTGAGAGCTGTTAACTCTGGCAGATGGCAGTTTGCTGTCCTGTCTTTTTCCAACTGCTCTCTCCTGTTATACCTTTAATAACATATCAATTTCTTACAGTAGGATTGATCCTTTGTTGTCAAAACCATCAGATTTAAATTTCATTGGTTTTTGGTATCTAAGTGTCTGGTTCAAATTGATTGGCTAAATTCAAAACTTGTTGTCTTGATAACATAACAAACCTACTGCTTGGCCAACTAACTGTACAGCCTTTTATACAAATGTTTCAATTCAGGTGCTCTCTATGTAGTTTCAAACTTTCAAGCTGCTCACAGACGTTTTGTTTAAATCTCTAAGCATAGAAAAAGCACAATCTTTTAAAGGGACCACGCACTGCCTTCCCCCGCCCCTAGCATTCCACAAACACCAAACTTTAACTTCCTGCCTGCCAATCCACAAGTACTTTACCGAACTTTACAGCACCTTTCTAGAGTAGGGCGACCATACTACATGCAGTACTCCAAATGTGGCCTCACCACGTCTTGTACAGCTGTAACAAGATGCCCCAACTCCTAAACTCAATGCTCTGACCAATGAAAGTAAACATGCCAAATGTCTTCTTCACCACTTTGCCTACCCATGACTCCACCTTCAAGGAACTATGAACCTGTACCCCTAGATCTCGTTGTTCTATAACACTCTGCAGGGCCCTACCATTGACTGTGTAAGTCCTGCCCTGGTTCTTCTCCACCCTTAAGCATTTTTGAACAGTCATTTTTTTGACAATAACCTTTGTATGTTTGTTTAAGTTTCATTTGTAATAAAATAGTCATTCTTTGTTGACAAGAAAAACCTAGCTGAATTGTTTCCAATACTAAACCAGAAAAATTATAACATTTTTTATGACCTCTATACAAATGCAAACTTGAAAGGAATTGATGCTTAGTTGTAACGGTTGGATTTTCACACAATCACAGAATGATTACAGCACAGAAGGAGACCATTCAGCCCATTGCGCCTTCCTCTGGTTCTGTTACCTAGTGCTAATCTCCTGCCTTTCCCTCATATCGTTGCACATCATTTCTATTCAAATACTCTGCAAATTCACTGCAGGTTCACTTCAGCTAAGCGTCCAAAGAGGTCAGCTCTCTCCAGGGGAGTATCTGAAATCTATGTGAATATAGCAAGCAACTGTAAAGGAAGTAAAATAAAGAAACACAAACAGCTTGGGTTAAAAGAGGTTCAAAAATACAGAAAGGAAATGGCAAAATCATTGAATATTTATTTCTAAATCTCTTCTGCCACACGTAAATCTGAAGGAAGGAAACTCCATACTTGTAAACATTAATTCGCAGTGCCAGAGAGGTTGTTTGTTAGTAATAAAGATTTTTCATGCTGTTGAAAGGGTAAGTACACTGAAATGGACAAACTAACTTTTTCTGCAAAAAAATCTCGATTTCCATGTTTTATTATGCAAGTCTGCTCACTGGATTTGGTGAATTTATTTTCCCCTACATTAATGGTGCTAGCCTTATTGTTTTATCTACTGCAAAATCTGGCCTGATATTCACAAAGTATGATGGTTCAGAAAACAGAAAACACAAGAACACAAGAACTAGGAGCAGGAGTAGGCCGTCTGGCCCTTCGAGCCTGCTCCGCCATTCAATAAGATCATGGCTGATCCTTTCGTGGACTCAGATCCACTTACCCGCGTTCTCACCGACAAGAACACAAGTGGACCACAAAACTGGACCAATGGTACAGATAACCTCTGAGATTCCATTTCACTGGTATAATTGTGAAATATGCTAAACATATTTCAAGTCATTTCTAATTATAAACAGAATCTTAGCACTTTCACGGAATTGTCTTCTTATACTTAATTGTTACCTTTTTTTAAAAATGATCTTAATGTGGTAGCTCAGTGGTTAGCACTGCTGCCTCACAGCGCCAGGGACCTCGGTTTGATTCCATCTTTGTCTGTGTTGAATTTGCACGTTTTCCCTGTGCCTGCATGGGTTTCTTCCCACAGTGTGCAGGTTAGGTGGATTGGCCATGGTATAGTGTCCAGAGATGTGCAGACTAAGTGGTACAGTCATGGTAAATGCAGGGTTATAGAGTATGGGGGTGGTTCTGGGCAGGGTGCTCTTCAGAGGGTCAGTGCGGACTTAATGGGCCAAACTGCTTGCTTTCACCTTTTGGGATTTTATGCCTAATCTAGCATTAAACTTATTTTCTCATTCATTTTCAGGTTACTAATGAAATGTTTCCAGTGTGGACATATTCTTATTTGGTAATACTATTTCCAGTCTTTGTGGTCACAGATTATCTCAGATATAAACCTATCATAGTTGTACAAGGGCTCAGTTATGTTATCACTTGGTTAATGCTCCTGTTTGCACAAGGAATCCTGGCCATGCAGTTTTTAGAATTCTTCTTTGGGACTGCATCTGCCACAGAAGTGGCCTATTACTCCTATATTTATAGCGTTGTTAGTGCTGAGCATTATCAAAAAGTGACCAGTTACTGTCGAAGTGTCACACTAGTTGCATACACCCTGGGTTCTATTCTAGGTCAAGTTTTAGTCTCTGTTTGGAACGTCCCTTATTTCTATCTAAATGTGATTGCACTGATTTCAGTGTCTCTAGCTTTCCTTTCTTCAATTCCCCTGCCAATGCCCGAGAGAAGCATGTTTTTCCACAGGAAAGAGGCTGCAAACATCCAAGCTTCCCCACCAATGGAATATGTCAAGTCTGAAAACAGTAGTCCCGAAAATAATCCTGATGTGACAGGCTCACACTTGCCTATAATGTCGGATGGAGACGAAGATGATCTGGTGAAAGCAACAGAGAAAAAGAATGCAATAATGGTCCTGCCCAAACTGTGGTCTGATTTCAAAGAGTGCTACTCCTCTCCTCGAATCTTCTACTGGTCTGTCTGGTGGGCTTTGGCCACCTGTGGATATAATCAAGTTGTGAATTACATACAAGTCCTATGGGATCACGTTGAACCATCCCAAAATTCCACAGTGTATAACGGTGGTGTGGAAGCTGTATCGACTTTTGTGAGTAAGTTCTATCATAATGTTCCTCCAATTTATTTTATTAATAGCAACTTTTGACATTATATTTCATGTCTGCATAAGTGGAGAGATTTAGAGATTTTTGGTGAAGTGAGTAGTAAAGGACAGAACCAGTTAACAGAACCAGATCCCCCCATCCCCACCTCAGTGGTCGAGAACGCCCTCGACCGTGTCTCCAGCATTACCCACAACTCATCCCTCACACCCCCTCCCCGCAATAACAACCAAAACAGAATCCCCCTCGTCCTCACGTACCACCCCACCAACCTCCGGATCCAACGCGTCATCCTCCGACACTTCTGCCATCTGCAATCTGACCCCATCACCAAAGACATTTTTCCCTCCCCACCCTTATCTGCTTTCTGAAGGGACCACTATCTCTGGGACTCCCTTGTCCGCTCCACACTCCCCTCCAGCCCCACCACACCCGGCACTTTTCCCTGCAACTGCAGGAAGTGCTACACCTGCCTCTACACCACCCCCCTCACCCCCATCCCAGGCCCCAAGAAGACCTTCCACATCAAACAGATGTTCACTTGCACATCTGCTAATGTGGTATACTGCATCCGCTGTTCCCGTTGTGGTGTCCTCTACATCGGGGAAACCAAGCGGAGGCTTGGGGACCGCTTTGCAGAACACCTGCGCTCGGTTCGCACGAAACAACTGCACGTCCCAGTCGCGAACCATTTCAACTCCCCCTCCCATTCCTCAGACGACATGTCCATCCTGGGCCTCCTGCAGTGCCACAACGATGCTGCCCGAAGGTTGCAGGAACAGCAACTCATATTCCGCTTGGGAACCCTGCAGCCCAATGGTATCAATGTGGACTTCACAAGCTTCAAAATCTTCCCTCTCCCTACCGCATCCCAAAACCAGCACAGCTCGTCCCCGCCTCCCTGACCTGTCCTTCCTCCCACCTATCCCCTCCTCCCACCTCAAGCCCCACCCCCATCTCCTACCTACTAGCCTCATCCCGCCCCCTTGACCTGTCCGTTCTCCCTGGACTGACCTATCCCCTCCCTACCTCCCCACCTACACTCACCTTTACTGGCTCCATCCCCGCCTCTTTGACCTGTCTGTCTCCTCTCCACCTATCTTCTCCTCTATCCATCTTCTATCCACCTCCCCCTCTATCCCTATTTATTTCAGAACCCCCTTCCCCTCCCCCAGTTCTGAAGAAGGGTCTAGGGCCGAAACGTCAGCCTTCCTGCTCCTCTGATGCTGCTTGGCCTGCTATGTTCATCCAGCTCTACACCTTGTTATCTAACATCCTAGAAAAGACCAACAACAGTCAAGTCCTGCAGCAATCCCAGGTAATGGCTCCACTGGCAGAGTGCTGGTGAAGTACCAGGGAAATGAACTATGTAATCCAAAAAAAAATGGAATGAGGAAAGCTTTCACATGTCACCAGAAGTAGTTCATACAGCATCAGAAAAAGACACAAGTCTTTTGACATCAGATTCAGCAACAATAAATTTAAAAAGGAGTCCAATAATTAAATAAAAATAACTCTTTGGTCTTTGAGTACTTCATCATTCTATGAACACAATAAAACTGGAGCTGACTGAGTCCTCAAGTGCATGCATTAGTTGTGGCGAGTTCGTGCAGTTAGTTCACTCCTCTCTAGTGTTCTGTTTCTTGTCCTGCTACACAGTTTTGTCCTCCTAAATGTCAAGCCCTTTAAGATTTCTTCCTGCATCTGAGAAAATGCTCTAGAAAAATCAGCTTGTTGTTGTAGAATTACTTCAAGTGTGACCCAAGTATCATTTGATTTTTGCAGCATTATCCTAATGCATGACCAGTTAACCTAACTAATACTTATTGTCAATAGCTTATAGTTGATACAGTGCATAACAAGAAATGGACTAGTATGTGAAAAAGCATAATTAAACCATCATGAGGGCAGCTAAGAGATGTGACCTTTTACATAAAAATTAACCTCTATTTTTGTAAAATTGCAAATAGTCGAGTCACTGAAACTTCCACAATAGAATTTTCTAGTACAGTGCTAAACTAGTTGTACACAATGTGATTACTGTTGGAAGACATTTTGCCAAAGCTTTTCATCTTGCACTCATCAGGACATTTCACAAGAATACAAATTTAGGGAAAAACCAACATTCATTTTGCATGAGAACACAGTGCTGATTGGGAGGCAAATGAACTCTGATTGGTAGAGGTGTTGTCATGTAGAATGCAGCTATTAATGGTGATTGACAGTTAACAATCAGACTGTTTAAATTTTAAACCAGGCAAATTGCCTTTGATTGATCAACAAACATCTATCTAATATTTTGAGATAACAAGGTGTGGAGCTGGATGAACACAGCAGGCCAAGCAGCATCAGAGGAGCAGGAAAGCTGACGTTTCAGGTCTGGACCCTCTCTATCTAATATTTTGTTGAGTTCAGGCTAACTACATATATACTTTCTTTTCACCTGCAAAGGGTCCTATGTTTTAACATATGAAGTTTCTGCTGCACCACATTGTGAGTCTGACTGACAATCCGAAATTAGCTGTCAGTGCAATTCCTTACTCATTTAGGATATTAAGTAAATGTTATCCAATTCAGAATCACATCTGGCATTAAATATTGCGTTACAAATTCTACAACTGTGGGCTGATGGGATGCAGCCAGTACTTTCCTTACTGTGAACAGCCAAAAAGACGTGCTGTTTGATATGACCCACTAGTTTTTGGGACACACAGCTTACATCACACCAACACTGGAACTCATATACCTCAGGAGTCACTTGTGTGATAGACAGAACATTTTTTTTGGCTTGACAACAGCATCCTATTGGTCATAGAGATCTACAGCATGAAAACAGCTTCTTCGGCCCAACTTGCCCATGCTGCCCAGTTTTCACAATTAAGCTAGTCCCATTTGCCTGCGTTTAGTTCATATCCCTCCATACCCATCCCATCCGTGTACCTGTCTAAATGTTTCTTAAATGACGAAATTGTACTCGCTTCCACCACTTCCTCTGGCAGCCTGTTCCAAATATTCCCCACCCTCTGTGTGAAAAAATTGGCCCTCAGGACCCTTTTGTATCTCTCCCCTCACACCTTAAACCTATGCTCTCTACTTTTAGACTCCCTACCATGGGGAAAAGCAGTTGTCTATCTACTTTATCGATGTCTCTCATGATTTCAAAAACCTCTATAAGGTCAGCCCTCAGTCTCCTATGCTCCAGGGAGAAGAGTCCCAGCTATTTATCCTCCCTTTATAACACAAACCTTCCAGTCCAGGTAGCATCCTAGTAAATCTTTTCTGCACTCTTTCTAGTTTAATACTATCCTTTCTATGATGGTGTTCACCATGCATGTTACTATTACATAGTAGCAGTGTGAAACAGCTAGCTTCAACTATTACACAAAATTCTGAGATACGTTACTCTTCCGGAGTTGATTCTGGAGTTGAGGGGATTGGCTTATGAGGAGAGACTGAGTAGATTGGGATTATATTCATTGGAATTCAGAAGATTGAGGGGGGATCTTATGGAAACATATAAAATTATGAAGGGTATAGATAAGATAGAAGTAGAGAGGATGTTTCCTCTGGCAGGTGAAGCTAGGACAAGAGGGCATAGCCTCAAGATTAGAGGGAGCAGATTTAGGCCTGAACTGAGAAGGAATTTCTTCACCCAGAGGGTTGTTAATCTATGGAATTCCTTGCCCAGTGAAGTAGTTGACGCTACTTCAGTAAATGTTTTTAAAAAAAAGGTAGATTTTTTTTGAACAATAAAGGAATTAAGGGATACGGTGAGAACGCGGGTAAGTGGATCTGAGTCCACGAAAGGATCAGCCATGATCTTATTGAATGGCGGAGCAGGCTCGAAGGGCCAGACGGCCTACTCCTGCTCCTAGTTCTTATGTTCTTATGTTCCAAAGTAATCTGAGGTAGACTGGGCACCTTTCAGGACCAACAGTGACTGCCTTAGTGCTATGCATGAATTTACAGGATGTACAGTGAAAAATGTTCTGAACAGGATGGATAATATCTCACAAAGTGGCTTTGATGTTTCCTATTTCAACATTCATGCCTTGGCCATTCAGAGTCAACCTGCCTGGTTTAAGATGTAAACTGACTGTTAGCTGTCACTCAGCAGGAGTAGGAATATTCCCCATGGCAACAATTCTACCAATCACAGCTCACTTGGCAACTGATCATTCTCCTCTTATGCAGTAAAAATGTTGGTTTTTCCCTTAGAGTTTGTATTCTTGCAAAATGTCCTGATGAGTACAAGATAAAAAAGTTTTGGTAAAATATATCTCTTCTTCAGCAGTATTCAAGTCCTGTACCACCAAAAGACTATTTAGACACAGTGCTAGCCCTAGCTTTTTTTGCTTTGTGAAGATGGCTTTATCAACTTCATAGTAGTTGTTTTTTTGCCGTTCACCTCCTTCACAGGGCCATCGAACTGATTTCTCACTTTTCCGATCAGGAATGGCACTAGTTGGATCATTGATATCATCTTGCCATGTGTTAATTACGTTAATGAAAGTATGATAATGATCATTTAAGTTGTCTGAGTTTTTTTTAAAATTGCTGATTCAATGACCTCAGAAAGATTGAGTTTTTGTCATCATAAATCCAGGTGCTGGTACATCTTTTGCTGTGGGCTATATAAACGTCGACTGGGCAATCTGGGGAGAAATGGCATTAGGCATCTTTTCAACAGTGAATAGCAGTGCTTTATTTGCCATCGACCTGTCAAACAATATCTGGATTTGTTACGGTGGATATGTTGTGTTTAAAGCCACGTACATGTTACTGATTACCATAGCAACGTGAGTATAATAATCTGAAAGAAACGTAGAACTGAAATATTAGTAACTAATAGAAAGGAAACATAAAAGAAACAGAATTCTGTTTAATAAACCGTTTTCTAAATTGTTTTTAAGTTAGTCAGGTGTGTACCATGTATGTATCTGGAGTGTGTGGGGATTTGATATTCTGTGGGTGGGTACAGGGGACCAGTATCATCTGTTGGGGGGGCTGGGGTTGTGGGTATTGTGTGGAGGTGTTTTTGTGTGTCAGAAATAGGTATTGTGTGTGCGTGTGTATATGTATATGTGAGAGTGTGTCTGTTAGATTGCGTGCTTGCACGTACACCCTTGCAAGTGAGAGTGTGTCTGTGAGAATGTGAGTGTGTGTATGTGGCTGTGAGAGAATGTAAGAGTGTGTGTGTCTATGAGAGAGAGTGTGTGTGTGTATATGTGTGTGAGAGAGTGTGTGTGTGTGTGTGTGTGTGTGTTTGTGTATATGTATCAGAGAGAGTGTGTGTGTGTGTGTGTTTGTGTATATGTATCAGAGAGAGTGTGTGTGTCTCAGAGAGCGTGTGTGTGTGAGAGAGAGAGAGAGTGTGTGTGTGTGCGTGTATATGTGTGAGAGAGAGAGTGTGTGTGAGAGAGAGAGAGAGAGATTGTGTGTGTGTCTGTAAGAGAAAGAGTGTGTGTGTGTGTGTGTGTGTGTGTGAGAGAGAGAGAGAGAGAGATTGTGTGTGTGTGTGTCTGTGAGAGAGAGAGAGAGAGAGTGTTTGAGTAGGGAGTAACAGAGTTCACCCAGGAGACAAAAACTGCTGGTGTCACATAGACACCTTTACAAGTAATTAGAAGGCGAGTCTCACATTTCTGGAGAGGAGAAAGAATCTAAGTTTATTGAGGTATCATGGGGATCAGTAGGTGATTTTACCTCTTACTTAAATTCAGAGACTAAGATTTACAATTGGCACAATCTCACACTAAATCTAACACCTTGATTGAGAATTTTAAACAAACTGTCTTACCACTGGGCTGTTAATGCAGAGATCCAGATAATGCTCTAGGGACCCAGGTTCAAATCCCGCCAGAGCAGATGGTGGAATTTGAATTCAATAACTATCTGGAATCTGGAATTAACAATCTAATGATGCCATGAATCCATTGTCAAGTGTCAAGGAAAAACCCATCTGGTTCACTAATGCCCTTTAGGGAAGGAAACTGCCTTCCTTACCTGGTTTGGCCTGCATGTGACTCCAGACCCACAGCAACATGGTTGACTCTTAACTGCCCTCTGGGCAATTAGGGATGAGCAATAAATGCTTCCTGGCCAGCAATGCCCTCATCCTGTGAATGAATTTTTAAAAAAATTCTTCCTGTCAATACTCATCCTTGCCTACTTTCTCAGTCTCTGCCTGTCAATATACATCTTATGTGGACAGGTTAACAAACAGATCATTTTTTGAAAGGTTAACTGCATTATCCTCTTCTGGGTGGTGGGTTAGTTGGCTGTACAGTCAGCAGTGATTGATTGGCATATTTCTAAGTTTTCTTCCATTGGCTTAGCTATGCAAGGTTTACATGTCTGGTTTCAATCAGCCTCCACTAATTTCAACCAGTTTGCTGTGATTGACAGTTCAAGTATCACGTACATCTGGTTTCCACACTACACGCTGTTCTGAACTTGCAGCCAGTCTGTTAACCATTTCTTTACAGCATGGTGTTCTATCTGATGCACAGCACAGGGAGTTACTTGTGTTGTTTATGTATGCAAAGCTCTGACTGAGCAGTCTTATTATGTTTTCTATAAGGATATTGGTTATATCTTAGCATTGACCATAAGTATGCTGTTCAGTTGGGTGCTGCTCAAAACTCTCATCTGCCATGTCTGTACAAGCCCCTGTTCACTAGCGGCCAGTCATTTCACTCCCAAGGGCAGACAGCAGGAAGAATGGTGGGCCTCTGAGAGTAGAAACATTTTCACACTTCCCTGGCTACATTCAGTGTCACAATCTGTACGTTAATAAAATGGTATTCTTTCTTGTTAAAGAAATTTGCTGGCTGATACCTTAATGCACACGTTGTAGAGTCAATTATTGCCCATCATGTAGTGGAAATTAGTAACTACTGCAAAGCCACATGCTTTGTTCTGTTAGTAGCTATCATTAGGAAAAGTGATGTGTTGCCATGCACCAACAGATAGGGTACTGGTCACCTGATTAATGCAGTGATGAGTTACAGACTGTGAGAAGACACTTAGGTCTCCTGTAGTAAAATGATTGGATCCACTGGTGTGAACATGAAGTTGATATGAGCAGACAAATACTTAACGCATTTTATGATACTGGTCTATGTGCAACTTTAATTCCAATTTCTACACATTTGTTTGGATCTTAAAACTACAACAATGCACGAAAGGAAACTGATTTCAAACTGCATTAACCGGTTAGTTCAAAATTAACTGAAGTAGTATTAAAAAGGGATAATTAGACTAGCATGCACAGATATAATTCAAACCCCTTTTTAAAGTCATTTATACTCTCCTTAAATTTACATTTGCCTTATTTCCTCTTATATCCACATTTATCATGTAAAACCATTGCAATGCTTCACCCATTTGTATCTCTGGAACCATAAAAATAACCTGTTCTGCTACCTACTACGCTTTAGGAGGATTTTCTCTAATTGCTGATAATCCCTGCTATCCTTGCCCAGAGCTTGAATGAAGCGAGCTCCATTGGGAAGGCAGCTGAATTCCCACTCTCCCTGCATTAGCCCTGAGCAGATTGCCATTAGTATGCATGAGACATGAGCTTCAAAACAGCTCAGGGCACACGCAGATTACAGCAGGCAGGTGGTCGGTACACAATGTGGCTGTCAAATTTTCAAATTGTCTTTTGTGTCCTTTGTTGAATATGAATTTGAAGCAGTGCTCAAAGTCTAACCAATTATTTCCTTCATCAAGGTTTCAGATTGCATCTAACCTGAGCATTGAGCGATATGCTCTTTTGTTCGGTGTAAACACCTTTGTAGCCCTCCTACTTCAGACCATTCTGACTGTTATTGTCGTTGATTCAAGAGGCCTTGGCTTGGATGTTATTACTCAGGTGAGTTCAACACAAAATTTTATGAGTTGCATCAAGGAAATTTACATTTGGATGATATGAAAGTTTCTGCTTTGATTTATAGAGATATTAGTTAACAGCAATGTGTTAATTATGTTTTCAAACATTTTGGAGATTCATGTTCTAACCTTGTGTAATCCAATGACTTTACAATGAGTTGACATTGGACATGTCTAAATGTGATATCTGGGATTTTAGACGTGTTATGATCACAACTGATGGGAACACTGCCTAAGTGATATCTCAGTGTGAACCTGGCTTGATATGTTTATTATATTTATTTATTTTATTCTTATTACATTTTATTCTTGTAGTTTGGTTATTGGCGTGGTCAAATGCAACATATTTGCATGGGGCTGCTAATGTTCCTTTAACAAAAGAACACAAGTTTATCATACAAAAGTGAAAAAAAATCTATACACAGGACACTTTAGAAAGATCTTAACATAAACAGCAGAAAGGAGAATTCAACCCCCGTTTTCCAACAACACCCTTTACTTACTCAATCCAATCTTAACTCTAATTTATCACATACCTGAGAAGGTTGCAAGTATTCCTTTCAGTGACTTTATATATATTCACCAGATGTGATTCTGCCTGTTACAGTCTCTCCCAAGATACACAAACACTGCCTTTTCCTAACCAAACTTTAAAAGGCCTCATCCCAAGCCAGCATCTGTAATTCTCTGTCTTATCTGTTTTAATTGAGAAAAGCCCTCTCTACTTAAACTGCTAAAACAACTTTATAGCTTCTTTCCAGCTCTGGGAGCCAGTAAACTGACAAATTAAACAGTTATTTTCTGGTATGAAACTGCTCAACTGAAACCTGATTGTGGCCCTGGTCTGTCTTTCTGCATGTGTCACATAAACTCAAAATTGTAAACATTTCATCAATTAATTCCATGGGTGGCTTATCTAACATTAGGGGCCGCATTTTTTCCTGCTCTTTGGAATTATAAACTGAAGTGGAAGTTCGACTACAATAACTGAAAAAAGGGACAGTTTTGCAACTTGGAGGTAAAGTTGATATGAAAACAAAGTTCTGGAGAAACTCGGCAGGTCTTGAAGCATTTTTGGAAAGAGAAACAGAGTTCATGTTTCAAGTCTGTGTGTGTGATTTGAAGTACAGTTTAAATTGCAGACATTAGAAATCCTTTATTTCATTGTTTGTTGATGCTAATTGCAGAACAATTAATAGTTATCTTTTCTGTTAGTGGTGCGATTTGTTTTTGTCTTGAGTAGTAGTCAGGCAAAGTAGTCATTTTGGTTGTTTCATTTGGATATTAAATATTTTGTTACAGCTTTGGATCAGTGGCACATGATAATCAGTGCATTCTCTTCCCAGTTAAATTGTGACACTTGTTATTTACCTTAAGTCACAAGCTTTCTTGGAAATAATGTTTGAACTCACTGTTCAATAATGACTTTCTAATCTTTGGTATAAAACCATCTTCACAGAACTTAAATAGTAAGAGTCTATTTTTCCTTTACTTTTGAAGCCAAGTTCCCAAATAAGAACAATACATACTATAAACCTACATCATGCACTTCTGTGCTCCCCAGCATACATTTAATTCATTAAAATGTATAAGAGAAAGACTGTAACTTTAAGAGCACAAAGCAGACAATCCTAGCATTACAACTACATTAAGGCTCAGTTGGGGATGCTAATACCTCTATGTCTCAGCACCAAATAAGTGCTATGCTGCTCTCCCATTATCATTGTGAATATATTGTTCCCAAGCTTTACTCTATCTTGTTACTCATTCCCTCTGGTCTTCTACGGGTATCAGTGGCATTCGCATAATCTTCACCAGGAGAGAGCAGCCCTTCCAAGCACCATTTTCTCCTTGGTACAATGGTGCTCTCAGATCCTCATCATCCATCACAAACACTTATCAAGTTCTTCAGCTGTCTGCATCAAACCATCCAAAAATTAAACAGCGTCCTCTGCCTGTACTATACTGCAACAAACTCCCAAATCTGAACAGCACGGGAAACTCATGCTGCACAGAACCTTCTGGCTCTTATTGAACATAATGGAAGAAGATATTACTTTTCATATAACACTACAATGCCTCACGACACTGCATTCTAACTGCTACCTCTATGCACAACATTCGGTGGAAAACTGTGGGTCTCCAGCAGTTTTACCACATCACGAGGACACCACTGGCTGAAAAGTAGGCATTTGTAGACTACTCACATCTGCTGGACATTGCTGCTGTTTCTGGGCTTCAGGATCCTTATGTTCCTCATCGACCTCTGTGGATGTTGTTTGTGCAGACTGTGACTTCAGTGCCTGGATCCTTTGAGTTATAAGATTGTAGAATATACTTGTGATTTGTGGGATTTTTGAGAAACTTTAGAGCTCTCCTGACATTAATTCTGCTTCACATCCATTACTAGGATTAACTAGTTTAAGAACATGGCAAAGATTGCTCGTGACCAGGAATTTTAGTCAAAATAGTTTGTCAATGCATAAGGTTCACATCCACAGTTCTGTAATAATAGATTGATTTATACTGATCTGTGAGACAGTCTGTTTAATGCAGTGTCCCCATAAAGGGCCTTGAAAAGCTCCCAAGAAGATCCCATGCCCTCAGAGATAACACAGAACACTTAATCTATCCACTTTGTGTGCAATGACAGCCATTTTTCCATTTTATTGCTCACTTGCAATAGTTCTTAATTAACTTGTGAGATATAGGTGTCACCGGCTGGGCCAGTATTTCTTGCCCATCCCTGGATGCCCTTGAGAAGGTGGTGGTGAGCTGCCTTCTTGAACCGCTGCAGTCCTCCTGCTGTGGGCTGACCCACAATGCCCTTAGGGAGGGAATTCCAGGATTTTGACCCAGCAACACTGAAGTAACGGAGATATACTTCCAAGTCAGGATGGTGAGTTGCTTGGTGGAGAACTTGAAGGTGACGATATTCTCATGTATCTGCTGCCCTCGTCCTTCTAGATGGAAGTGGTCGTGGGTTTGGAAGGTGCTGTCTGAGGATCTTGGGCAAATTTCAGAAGTGCATTTTGTACAGTAACTGCTACTGAGCGTCGGTGATGGAGGGAGTGGGTGCATCTGGATGTAGTGCCAATCAAGCGGCTGCTTTGTCCTGGACGGTGTCAAGCTTCTTGAGTGTTGTTGGGGCTGCACTCATTCAGGCAATGGGGGAGTATTCCATCACACTCCATCTTGTGTCTTGTAGATGGTTAGACAGGTGGACTCGCTGCATATTTCTAACCTCTGACATAGTCTTGTAGCTACTGTGTTTATGTGGTGAGTCCAGTTGAGTTTCTGGTCAATTGTAACCCCCAGGTTGATAGTGGGAGTTTCAGTGATGGTGACCCCATTGAATGTCAGGGGATTTGAATGAGGATAGAAGGTGACAAAGGTAGCATGTCACAAAGTTGCAGGTTCAGCCTGCCAAATCTTCATTTTTCATCTCCCCACTTTACTCAAAGCCCCAGGCTTACACCTTACTTAAGCCAAACAACGTTATGCACTGCGTTCCCCACCCACCACCAAAGCCAGGATGGTAGTGATCAATGACCCTACCCTCCATTAGCCCCTTGTCCAATGCCATGCTCTACCTCCTACCATCCTTAATTGTTGAGTTGCATGCAGCATGCTACTTCCAATTCACATAACTGACTCCCCCAACATGCTCACTATAGCAGTGGCACCTGACAACCACCCTTAACTCTCAGTGCCCCTAAGAGTAACTGTGGCCCAGCCCCATACCCACTGTCCCACAAAAAGACATGGAACAATCGCCATGACTGGTTACTATCCAGATCTCTGACTGATTTCTGCGCAGCTTCCGCGCCAAAATTCCCACTAATTCCCTGACTGATTGCTCTGGACCTGCAGGTTTGACTGTGATCCACTGCCTGGACTTTAATGATAGAGAGCCCCGACACTGATCGCCCCAAGTGTCTAGCTGTGATTGGATTGTGCCCAAGTTCCCAGACCACTATCAGACAGTGCCTTTGACTCTGCCAGTAGATTGTCAAATCGTTCCAAGGGTCACCCATTCCTGGCCCCACCCATTTCTTTAAGAAAACAAAAAGGGCAGTAGAATAAATATGCCCCGTATGTGGGTGGCAGCTTGTGCAGTTGTGGCTGGGGACATTTAAAACTATTTCCATTATGGGGTTGCCCCGTTACCTTCAGTGTATAAGTCACAGCCTGTTTTCACTCCAGCTGTTGCTGTCGGGATGGTATCCTGGATGTTGGCCCCTTTTTCCAAACTTCCCAGTGCCAGATTGGAATTTTAGATGCCCAACAGTCCTGAACGAAATGGCTTGTTTGGCCACAGTTATAGCACAGATTGGGTTTGAGGTTCATTTGTATGAGTTCCCCTCTTCTAGGCACAGTGGAGCTGTATGGAAGGGACACCTGTCTGGGATTCCTTGGTGTACTCCTGTCACTTCTTGCATTCCTGCAAGTTGGAGGGGGGCTATAAGAAGTCAGGACCGCGCTTATGTGCATGGGCTCTGGTTTCGGCTGTGGGTCGGGGTGGGGGTGGCCATCACCTGGGAGAAAGGCAGGAGGGGTCCCCATCTGTGGCGCAGAGACAGATTGAATGCAGATATTTCAGTGTGGGGTCTCTTGTTATCTTCCTGGAGAGGTAGGACCCCAAAGGCACACATTATCCACTAGAGATTGTAATTGTTTGTGGTGCTTTGAATGCTCCATAATAGGGCCTGACGTGCATTGCTGGCTTGGACAAATTGTATGGTTACTTGGAGCTCCCTACCCTGTTCTTCCAGCTTGTCAATGTACGCTGAGGCTGCCTCCCATCCTCAATGGCCCTCCTCTCTATAGAACAGGCTCTTTCCAAATGTGCCATATGGATCAGATTTTCCTGTATTATGGTTTCCTGCTCTTTAGCTACAAATTCTACCTGGCTGCTGTGTTTGTAGTTTGTCTAGTATGTGGGTTTTGTGATTTCAGAGTTTTACTTGGCCAATATACCCAGCATCCCTTGCTGTTTGGCCAAGTTAGCAATTGTGTTTTAGCACCAGTGCCTACATCACTCAGGTGTGGGGAAAATCCAACCTGTAATGCTTAGACTATCATATTGCAAAAGACATTGAAACTTTAAAGCCTGACAAATGAGAACTGGCTGATGGAAGTAAAGTAATGTATGTTTTTATGCTGATGGCAATTTTTTAAGGCTCACATTAATGAGCATTGAACTAAATGTTTGATTTTGTTTTGCAGTTCCTCATTTATGGGAGTTATTTTGCAGCAATATCAGGACTTTTCTACATCCGAGGTATTTATACATTAATTCAACATGGGCAGAAAAGAAAGAAGAAAACAGAACCGGAGATCAAAGGAAATAATGCAACACCTAAAGATGAGACAAGAAGTACAGAAGAGTTTTGAAAATTTGAAAAAGTTATGAAAAATAAAATTGACTTTTGTTATTACAATTGGTCAGGGAGATGGAAAATATGTCCATGGTCATTAACGTCATTCAGTTAGCCAGGATAATATTTTAGCAGGATGGTAAAGAACCACTGATACATCATCTAAAATCTGGTAAAGCAGTTTTGTGAATTGTTTAAAAAATGATTGATTAAAAAATGAATAAAAAATGATCAGAGATAGTAGGAACTGCAGATGCTGGAGAATCTGAGATAACAAGGTGAAGACCTTTCTGAAGAAGGGTCTAGGCCCGAAATGTCAGCCTTCCTGCTCCTCTGATGCTGCTTGGCCTGCTGTGTTCATCCAGGTCTACACCTTGTTATCTTTAATAAAAAATGATCCTCTTGTTTAGATTTATCTGACATCCAGTACTGATGAGCAGATATTTTCTGATTAAATGTTGGAAAGATTAATTGTTTTCATTCCTATCTTTCTGTTTGCTAACTACCAGCACCATCTCTATCCCTTACAAATGTATGATACTAACCCTAACCCTTATAAACACGGTGCTGTATTTGACCCAGAGTTGAACTTTGTCCCATCACTAAGACCACTCATTTCCACCTCTGTTACATTGTCTAACTTTGTGCTGTCTTAACTCATCCTGTTACTGAAACCCTCATTCTGGCCGTCATTATCTCTAGACTTGACTATTTGAATGCACTCCTGGTTTGCTCCCACGTTTCACGCTCTGTAGATTTGGATGACCTCAAATTTATAGAGTCATGGAGATGTACAGCATGGAAACAGAATGACAAAGAACAAGAACTCAGCATGTCAGAAATCACAGGCACAATCTTTTCATTCATTGTTACAGTTTGTAATAATAACTAAATGCCAAATCAGAAAATATATAAATAACTTACATTCGCATATTTAACTGAATAAAATGTCCCAAAGCTTTTCACAGATGCACTATAAAACAAGAGTCCAAACTACATAAGACATTAGGTCAGATTAGACAAAGATTAGGTTTTAAAGAAGAAAGGGAGGAAGTGTGATAGAGAGGTGAGGGGAAAGAACTCCAGAGTTTAAGGCCTGGTCCAATTTGTCCATGTCAATCAGATATCCTAAATTAATCTAATCCCATTTGTCAGCATTTGGCCCATATCCCTGTAAACCCTTCCTATTTGTATACCCATTCAGATGGTTTTGAAATGTTGTAATTGTACCAGCTTCCACCACCTCCTCTGGCAGCTTGTTCCATATACACACCACCCTATACATGAAAAGGTTACCCCGTATGTCCCTTTTAAATCTTCCCCCACTCAGCTTAAATGTATGCCCTCTAGTTTTGGACTCCCCTACCCTGAGGAAAAGATCTTGGCTATTCACCTTATCCATGACCTTCATGATTTTCCAAACTTCTATAAGGTCAGCCCTCAGTGTCTGATGCTCTACAGGAAATAGCCCCAGCCTGTTCAGCCTCTCCCTATAGCTCAAACCCTTCAACCTTGGCAATATCCTTGTAAATCTTTTCCAAACCCTCTCAAGTTTCACACCATCTTTCCTATAGCAAGGAGATCAGAATTGAATGCAGTATTCCATAAGTGGCCTGACCAATGTCCTGCACAGCTGCAACATGACCTCCCAACTCCTATACCCAATGCACTGACCAATAGAGGCAAGCGTACCAAACACTTTCTTCACCACCCTGTCTACCTGCGACTCCACTTTCAAGGAAACATCAACCTGTAACCCTAGGTCTCTTTGTTTGGCAACACTCACCAGGACCTTACCATTCAATGTATAAGTCCTATCCCGACTTGCCCTATCAAAATGCATACCTTGCATTTATCTAAATTAAACTCCATCTGTAAGTTGCTCCCGTTTTACATATAAACCCTGTGTTCACTGATCTACGTAGCTCCCATGTTGATTTTAAGCTCTCATTTTCATCCCCCACCCACTCATATCTGCAATTTCTTCCAACTCTACAACTCACCAGTCATGGCCACTTGAGCATCCTGGATATAATTGTTCCACCATTGGTAGCTGTGCATTATTTGACTAGGCCTTAAACTTTGGAGTTCTTTCCCCTCACCTCTCAATCACTCTTCCTCCATTTTTTCTTTAAAACCTAATCTTTGTCTAATCTGACCTTTGTCTAATCTAATCTCTTATGTAGTTTGGAGTCTTGTTTTATAATGCATCAGTGTAAAGCTTTGGGACGTTCTATTGGGTTAAATATGCTGTGTGAATGTAACCAAAAAAATTGTAGATGCTGTAAATCAGGAACAAAAACAGGAGTTGCTGAAAAAGCTCACCAGGTCTGGCAGCATCTGTGAAGGAAAACACAGAGTTAACGTTTCTGGTCACCGGACCTGAAACGTTAACTCTGTATTTTCCTTCACAGATGCTGCCAGACCTTGTGTGGGTTAAGTGGATTAGCCAGCCTCAAACCCAAGAATGAAAATATTGGACAAAATACTGCAGATTGAAATAAGAACAGAAAATGCTGAAAACATTCAGCAGGTCAAACTCTGAAGAGAGAAACTGAGATAGCGTTTCAAGTTGATGACCTTTCACTACAAGTAGAAAAAAGTGTTAGGCAAGTATGACGACAGGGAAAGTGGTGGAAGAGGGCAGGAGAAATTAAATAACCAAAGGGATGATAGTGGAAGTGAAAAGGAGATGGTAAACCACAAGTAAACAAAGGTGAGTGAAGATTAGGCATCGATGGAAATTCATCACTGACAGCTGCCAGGTGAAAAAGTGGGTGTAGAGATTATCATCTGAATTTGTTCAATTTAAAGTTGAGTCAAGAAATGTTTAAGCAAAAGACGAAGTGCTGTTCTTTGAGCTACACTGGAATGATGTGGGAGACTGAGGACAGGGAGATCAGAATAGGAATAGGATGGAAAATTAAAGTGACAGGCACACATGAACTTGGAGTCACCCTTGCAGACTAAGTATAGGTAACCCCTTCACCAATGATGGTTAGGCATTCAGCTACCTGTGTTCTAAGCCCTTGAATTCAGTTCTTAAACCTATCCACCTATCTCACTTTTCTCCTTTAAGTTATCTTAAAATAAATTTTATTTGACCAAGTCTTTGGTCACTTGTTCTAATGTGTCCTTATGTAGCTCAGTAAAATTCCTTGGGAATGCCTTGGAATGCTTTACCCCATTCAAGGCATTATATAAATACAGACTTTTGTTGGATAATTTGGGGAGTCTCATTTCAGTCAATCACTTACCCAGGCTTAGTAACTCTTCCTAGCCAGTAAACCCCACCTGGGAATTATTTATAATCAATAGTTTCACAGAAATATTTTGCAAAACAAAGAGATATAGATGAAATAAATGTAAAGTTAATCAGTTATTTCTAATCATTTTCTGATTTGTTCCTTTATTTAATGTATTAAATGTTTACTGTACCATTAATTTAAATGTTTCAGATACAATACAATACTTGCACTTTGAACATTCAATGTTGATATAAAGTACAACATAGGAAATTAACTTGGATTTGACTCCTCCTTGCACAAAAGCCATCTAGTGGCGATTTCATCATAAGCTTCAGACTAAGGGTCTATTGATAAAAAAATGTATAAGAAGGTCTGCTCATACAGTTAGCAGATAAATACCATAATGGGTCTTTTTTCACCTTATTCCGAGTCCATATGTATTGAATTATTTCATTCCTTAATCATAACAAACCTATTATATTTGATGAAAGAAAAAGCCTAACAGTTTGATAGCTTTAATATAACGCACTTTGTACTATCAAGCCAATTTATAAAATATAATTTGACATATACAAGTCAACTCCATCCCTCCAATGAACTTCAGACTTTAACTTTGGACTCTCAAGAATAGTTGCAGCACAGAAGGTTGTTTGTCTTGCTGTGTCTGTGCCAGTTCTCTGCAAAAACACCTCCACACCCTTTCACACCCAATTGTCTTTTTATTTCCTGTTCAGGTGCTTATCCAATGCCCCTTTGAAAGCTATAATATAGCACAGGTGGCATGGTGGCTCAATGGTTAGCAGTACCATCTCACAGCTAAAGGGACCTTGGTTCAATCCTACCCTTGGACGACTGTCTGTGTTGAGTTTACACATCCTCTCCATGTGCTCCGGTTTCATACAGTCCCTCCAGTGTGGAAACAGGCCATTCGGCCCAACAAGTCCACACTGCCCCTCCAAACAGCATCCCACCCAGACGCATTCCCCTACCTCTGCATTTCCCATGTCTAACCCACCTTAACCTAAACATCCCTGGACACTATGGGCAATTTAGCATGGCCAACCCACCCACCCTGCGCATCTTTGGACTGTGGGAGGAAACCCACACAGACACGGGGAGAGTGTGCAAACTCCACACAGACAGTCGCCCAAGGCTGGAATTGAACCTGGGTTTCTGGCACTATGAGGCAGCAGTGCTAACACTGAGCCATGCTTGCACATTTGTGCAGGTTAGGTGGATTGGCTGTGCTAAATTGCCCATAGTGTTCAAGGATGTGTAGGTTAAGTGGATTAGCCATGGGAAATGCAGGGTCACAGGAATAGGGTAGCAGGGTTGGTCTGGGTGAGATGCTGTTTGGAGGGTCAGTGTCAATAGGCCAAATGGCCTGCTTCCACACTTTAGGGATTCTAAATGAATCTACCTGCAACAGATAGTGCATTGCTTACACTTGCTGTGTAAGTAATTTTATTGTTTTTATTAATGATTTTTCCTTTGTTCAGTGTTCATGATCAGCACATATCCCCTAATCCAATCAGACCAAAATAACCTGAATCGCCTTTGTTTTCATTTTGGCAAACATTTTGATTGCTATGCAGATCACTACTGGGAATTTTTTGTTTACCTCTCAGCCCTCCTCTCAGGCTCTTCCCCTTTCTGTCGTCTAGAAGGCATCTTTCATTGCTGGGGTTCCTTGTGAAGGCTGAGATTTGGTGACCTCCCATATCATCACAATCTCGAGGGGTGATTACTGAGAAATCCTTGGAATCTATCCTGATCACATTTGCTATTAGATTTATAACTGAGGGGTGTTTAATCCCAGTATGTGACCCATGTTTAACATATATTAATTCTCAATGTTACAAATAAATTTTATATTTATTTTGATTATATTACTGTTCTAACTTGTACAGTAAATTATTATTGCTTGTTTAAATGGTATCTTGAGGCTTTATTCTCTTAATAAGTCCCTTTTTTGTCTACTTTGAAAACAAAAGGTTACTGGTCCCTTACCAGATTATAACATAAAGTTAGTGGTATGGTTTGGGATCATACCGGATGAATTTGATACCTTTTTCAGAAAGATGGCATAGGTGTGAAAAGCTTGCTTCTGTGCTGGACTTGTGGTTGGACCTGGAAATGGAGGGAGGAGGGATTTATGCATATGCTCATTAATGGATAAACAAAACTGGGGAATATATTTACTTTCCAGCATGATCCTGTCAATAATGACTCTCACATTCTTGCATTTTCTCCACCGCTATGATTTTTTTGGTTTGTATCTAATCCTTTTTTGAAAAGTCACAATAAACCTTTATTTAACCTGAACCACTTCTTTGACATTAAGGTTTGGGCCATCAATTCAACTGCCTCCCACCCACTTCTCTTGCCACCCCCTCCTTACTCCACATCATTTGTTTTATGTTGTTCTCACATAAGGGATACATAGAAATAAAGAAAATAGGTCCAGGAATAGGCCATTTGGCCCTTCAAGCCTGCACCACCATTCAATATGATCATGACCAATACAATCAGCAATGATCGTATTGAATGGTGGTACATGCTCGAAGGGCCAAATGGCCGATTCCTGCACCTATTTTCTGTTTCTACGGCTGATCATTTAATCTCAGTATCCCTTTACCACCCTCTCTCCGTACCCCTTGAGTTCTTTAGCTGCAAGGGCCACGTCCAGCTCCCTCTTGAATATATCTAATGAATTGTCCCCAGCAGCTGCCTGTGGGAGAGAATTCCACAGGTTCACAACTCTCTGAGTGAAGAAATTTTTCCTCATCTCAGTCCTGAACAGCTTACCCCTTATTCTTAGACAGTGAGCCCCAGTTCTGGACTTCCCCAACATGGAGAACATTCTTCCCATATCTAGCCTGTCCAGTCCCATCAGGATTTTATATTTTTCTATGAGATCTCCCTTCATTCTTTTAAATTCCAGCAAATACAAGCCCAGATAATCCAGTCATTCTTCATATGTCAGTCCTGCCATCCCAGGAATCAGTCTGGTGAACCTTCACTGGACTCCCTCAATAGCAAAAATGTCCTTCCTCAGACTAGGAGATCAAAAGTACACATAATATTCAAAGTATGGCCTCACCAAGGCCCTGTATAACTGCAGCAAGACATCCCTACTCCTCTTGCTATGAAGGAGAGCATGCCATTAGCCTTCCTCATTGCTCGCTACAACTGCATGCTAACCTTCAGTGACTGTTCGGCCATGACACCAGGTCTCGTTGCACCTCACCATTGCCTAAATTGACACCATGAGACAATAATCTGAAGGGTCTAGGCCCGAAACGTCAGCCTTCCTGCTCCTCTGATGCTGCCTGGCCTGCTGTGTTCATCCAGCTCTACACCTTGTTATCTCTAATAATCTGCCTTCCTGTTTTTGCGACCAAAGTGGATAACCTCACATGTATCCACATTATTTTGCATTTGCCTGTATTTGCCCACTCAGCCAGTCTATCCAAGTCAACCTACAGCCTCTTAGCATCCTCCTGAGAGTACACACTGCCGCCCAGCTTAGTGCCAGCTGCAAATTTGGAGACATTGCATTCAATTCCTTCAGCCAAATCGCTAATGTATATTTTGATTAGCTGAGGTCCCAGTACTGAACCCTGCAGCACCCCACTCGTCACTGCCTGCCAGTCTGAAAAGGACCCATTTATTCCAATTCTTTGCTTCCTGACTGCCAACCAGCTCTCTATCCATGTCAATACATTACCTTGATACCATGTGCTTTAATTTTCCTTACTAATATCTTGTGTTGAACCTTGTCAAAGCCTTTTGAGAGTCCAGATACACAACATCTATTGACTCACCCTTGTCCACCCTTGATTCACCCTTGAGGTGACATCCTCAAAAAATTCCAGAAGATCTGTCAAGCATGATTTCCCCTTAGTGAATCCATGCTGACTACGACCAATTCTGTCACCGTGTTCCAGATGCTCAGTTATTACAACCTTAATAATCGACTCCAGCATTTTCCCCACCACCAATGTTAGGCAAACTGGCCTATAATTCCCCATGTAGTCTGACAACCTGCCATAGAAATAATAACTTGTGTTTATACAGTCTGTTTAATAACAATTTTGTATAAATATAAATCAATTTAGACACAACTAAACGGCCAAATCTGCTTCACTAGACTGTTACAAAGCACAGTTTGACATTCAGCCATATAAAACAATGTTAACATTGCTTAAAAAGACATTTTGTCAAACCTTTTCATCATACACTCATCAGGACAATTCACAAGAAATACCAATTTAAGGGGAATTCAACATTTATACCCCATGAAAGGAGAGTGCTGACTGGTTGGTAACGGGACTCTTCATGGTGTTGCCTTGGAGAACCATGCAGTACAAAAGTTAGCTCTCCCTTTGAATTGGTATTCTTGCAAACTGTCCTGCTGAGTGCAAGATGAAAAGCTTCCACAAAATATGTCCTTTTCCAGCAATACTCACATTTTACTA